>NW_017307699.1:251590-286227 GCF_000935625.1 Nanorana parkeri
CTGGACCAGGCATTACTTTAAAATCGCAGTAAATTCACGAGTTGCATTTTAAAAATACATTCAAGTACCCTAACTATTAACAAAAATGTATATATTTGTGTATCGGCCGTAGATCCTCAAATCATCTCTGAATTCATGCGGGCACTGTCCTTCCTTCTGGAGGGTGGATACTTTTGTTCTCCATGGTCCCTGTGTGTGTTGTAAAGTAGCCACTGCTCCAAGCTCACTAATGTGATGGACTACAATCTCAGACCATCACAGGAGTGAGCTTGGAGCAGTGGCTACTTTACAACACACACGGGGACCATGGAGAACAAAAGTAGCCACCCTCCAGAAGCAAGGACAGTGTCTGCATGAATTCGGAGATGATTTGAGGATCTACAGCACAGTGATGCACAAATAAGGTACATTTATGTTGTTAATAACACATTTGTTTTTAAAATGTCACTCCTGAGTTTAGTGTAATTTTAAATAGAAAATTTCATGTAGGCAGTACTACTATAACTTATGTAGGCATTTGGCATCCGGGCACATTATTGGCTTGAGTTTAATTCCCCATGTGAGTTTTCTTCCGTTTGATGTTTCTTTCCCTAATTTAAAAAAAGAAAAAAACTTATTGGTCTTCAGACTGATTTTGTTCACAAGGCTTTGTCTGCATGATTGTTAGACTTGAGGCTGTATGCTCTACTTAAGCAGGCACTGATGTAAATAGTTTTATATATTCTGTAAAGTTTAGTAGAATATAAACCATCATAATTTGTGCCCATTACAGATCGGAGAGTTCCAGTGACTCTACGAGCACTCTAGTGGTGACTGATATGTTGTCTGATATCATTGGTTGAAGCCGGCCATAGGTATGGCTGTTGGATCGGTCATCAATCTGTCTGTGGGGGTTCCTGACCTAGACAGCAGTATTCCAGGGGAACAGTTGGATGAGGCAGCTTAGAAAACATTTCTTGTTCACGTCTGTCCTCTGGTAAGATCAGAGGTATTGGTAATCTGCTAAAGCTTTCTCATTTTTTGTTGGAAATCCCCTACTACTTTAGAGGATTTAAGGCCACTTTGCTCAGCAGTATCTAGTTCTGTGTGTCTATAGCTTGGCCGTTCTTGTTATGATTTCCCTGCATTGTTTTTCTTTTCTTTCATTCTCTTTTTTTTTTTTTTGAGAATGAGGTAGCACTTATTATTGTGTGTCATCCAGTAACGATACCTCTCCCCCTCCATATTTGCTTATATTTTGGTGTGAATGGACCTGCTCTGTCTCTGACATCCTACATTACAGTGCTGGCGAGTGAATTGTCAATATAAATAGATGTTCCATGTGGATAATGTATAGGCATTTTATGAAGATACTCTAAAATGGCCTACACAAATAGTGATATTTCAAATGCACTGTTTTCTGTAATTAGTATAACGCATATCTTCAATCTTGTACTCTCAGCCTTTTTTTAAAGGAGAACTATGAGGTGAGTGATTTTTAACTCATCCTCCTAGTTCTAGCCGACCCGTGACAATGAAACTGTCACAGGTTGGCTCAGTAGATCGGGAAGTGAGCGAACACATACCGGCGTTCGCTCACTTCTCGATCCTGTCACGGCAGAGAGCCGTGACAGGAGAGGGACTGGATTCCCCCCTCCCCGCTCTGATCCTCCAGCGCTGACTGGCGGAACTAACCGGGGAGGGGGCGGGTACAGCTGGCTCTGCCTCTAGATAGGCAGAGCCAGCTGTCACTCACGCAGCTGGGCGGTTCCAGGCATAATTGTCAGGATCCGTTTCAGCTGCGGCGTCTCAGTATACCGTGAGGTGTAGCTTTGCGGTATACTGAGCTTAGGGTGACGGGAGGACGCTAGTTTGTGTCCTCCCGTTACCCTTAGGAGAACTATAGGCAAAAGCCCTAACCCCATAGTTCTCCTTTTTTAAATGGAGAAAATGCTGCATGTGGACTAGAGAAAGCAAAGGATAGAGGGAGGTGTCTGAGGAGATCGGAAAGAAAATTTTATAGACCAGCAGGTCAATGATAAAGGTTTTAAGATCATCTCCATGCAGCTTGATGCTCCTGTATATATAGTTACAAATTTGAAGGTGCATGGGAGTGTAGCCAACCTCCCTGGACGTGGCCTCAAGAGCAAAACTGACCCCAGATTGTCCACTATTCGCACTAACCTCCTGTTCAAAGAGCCGAAGAACTAGAAAAAGATAAAGGCTGACCAGTGTCTGATCGCACCATCCGTTGCTTTCTGAGTGACCGTGACAATTCCCACGCGGTTTTCTGTGTGGAAGATGGTGGGGCATGTAAACGCTAAAATCTGTCATCTGCAAGAATTCCGCTCGTTTGTAGCTATTAGCATATCCGTGAATGTGCGGAATCCGTAAAAAAAAATGTGCGCTTCGACTACTTTGCGGGCTGCGCAGTTCGGTACCGCGCGGCTGCCGCAAAAGTCTGAACAATGCACATTAAAGTACATTGTTTAGATCGGCTCCGCATATATTGAGCTGTAGGAATACGTGCGGACAGGAGCTCTTGTGTGAATGGAGCCTAAAGCATTCCAATATTGAAAGAAAAACATTAAAACAGTCGGACTGAAATTTGCTAAAATGCATACTGACAAGCCACAGTTATTCTGGGGGAATGTGGTTTGGACGAGTGAGACAAAACTTCAGCTTTTTATGTCAAGTTCTGCTCTTTGTTCACAGATAAAAAAAAAATTAAGCTTTCAAGGAAACTACCACTGTACCCTTTGTGAAACCTGGAGGAGGCTTGGTTATGTTTTTAGGGCTGCTTTGCTGCATCTGGCACAGGGAGCTTTAAGGGCCCAGTCACCCCACATCCAGTGCCTTCAGGTGCAGTTCATGCCCAGAACACACTAGGTCGCATAGATCAAGCCGGGCAGCGGTCTGGGGCAGGAGGGGGCATGTTGGTGCCATTCAGGTCAGTGGCACCGCAGAAAGCTAAAAAACAGCTAAGAACAAGACATTGGACTATTTGACATGACTTTCTATGAGCCCTGATCTGAATCGTATTGGACATCTATGGAAAGAGCTGAAACATGCACTTTGGAGAAGGCACCCTTCAAACCTGAGAGACCAAGTCAGTTTGCTAGTGGGCCAAACTACCTGTTGATAGATGCTGAAGTCTGATTGAGAGCTACAGAAATCGCTTGTGTGCAGTGATTGTCTCTGAAGGTTGTGCAACAAAATATTAGCTGATGGAGCCCATCATTTTTGTCCATGCCATTTTTCATTTGTATTTTTAAAATATTCTCTTAAATTGGAAATCAAAAGCAAATGATTTGATTAGGAAATAAAAAAAAAAATGATGGATGCCTTTTGTCAGTTTCAAGTTGTCAACCCTTGTGTGTGTATATGTAGTACATTAAAGTTAATACTGGTGCTTTAGCAGCTCCGAGTAGAATTATCACACACTGTGAGGCTCAGCAGGCACAAGGAATTGTGGGAATGGGCAAACAATTGACTGCATGCATTTGTTGTTTATGGCTAACTGGATCCCTTCATTCTCTGCCAGGATAAACAGCCTGTAGACCAGCAGCATGTAAACCCCTCGCTTCATTGCATGGAGAACTTACAGCTTGGATTTTTCAGATGTTCTCATTATTTGATAAGAGTCACATGCCGTGTTTTTAGGGAAAGTCATTTATCTCCTACCATTGCTGTGTCTTGAAGCTGATTATTATGTAGAAAAACCCTCCAAAGTTAAACGCTGCTGCTACTTACTTGTTTTATGTTTTTGGCGGCGTTTGGGTTTGTTTGGGTGCTGCAGGAAAAGCTTCCGTCTTCCAAAGCCGTGTACATAAGAATACTGGGCTGTATTTCATATCAGTCTTTGGTTATCTGTTATATTACTTTTTATCATTATTCGGGTAAAGGGCATTGTAGTTACCGATAAGATGCCGCTTAAGTATCAGCTGTAATATGTTGCAGCATGTGTGATGTACCAAATGTGATCGTTATTAGGTATGCTGGGGAAGTTTATTGTAAAATAACAGTCTGCAGCCCAAGGTATAGAATAAAGATTAGAAAGATTTTAAAAAAATAAGCATACCCCTAAAGTTTGTTTTTGTTTTTTTCTTTGTGTGATTTAGTTTTCCCAAAATCCGTTAAATTGGAGCTGACAGACTAAATTTTATTTTGTCCACCAGTCATTTTCTTATGCAGCTGATCAAAACTAGTAATTTCACAGAGTTAAGTCATTCATTCTGATGCTTAAATTGGACAATATTTGTGTCCTTGCCACTTATGGTGGGGGACAGACTTTGTCACCTGTTACACAAATGGTGACACAAAGGGACTTGCTGGGTGGTATGTTTTTGGTTTTAAAGTGTATCTGTGGTCAAAATGCAAAATTGTATATTCATTTCCTCCCTGGATTTCCATTACGGTAGTTCTATCCTTCAACGATCAATCACAATGTTCTTAAATCTTATAAAATTACTTTTTGAAGAATTCCACAGGATTTACTTTAATGCAGTGTTACATATTAACTATGCACTGCTTTGACCCATTTCACAGAGTCTTCCCTCTAAACTACAGAGACGCGGAAGAGGAGGAATTTCAGGAGGCACAGTTGGTACAGTGAATGCCCCACATGTAACATCACTGCTTGCAGGGAGTAGTGTAATATGGGATATTTGGAATTCTTACATATCAAACATAAAGCACATGAAGGGAATACAAGAAACACTCGCAACATTAAAGGAGATTTTTAAATCATGCTTATATTGGATCGTCAAAAAGAACTCATTTGTATATCTATTACAATGCTGATGTTATAAAAGGAAAGTGTATGCTGTGACTTTCTCCTTCTGAAGCAAGCAGAACAAGTTCATTTTACAAGGTGTGAAAGAGATATAAAGGTGATTTTGTTATGCAAAAGAAAGCCACATCGATATCTTATGTTCTTTGAGTTGCCCCAATTTGGTATTGTGTAGACAAGGATACAGCATATTGGCACATTATGGAAGGCTTACCTGCCAAACTGATCCCCCTCAAGCGATGTGATGTCAGGCTCTCCTGCCTTGCCGGGGTGTCCTCTTTCGTCTTGATCACCTTCTGGGTTCTGTGTCTTCAGCTATTTGATTGGCTGGGCCCCGATGACGTAACTCCTACGCATGGGCACAGGAGTTACTTAGGCTGGGTTCACACCTAGGCCTGTACACTGAGCTTGTTTGCCTGATGAAGGGGATCCTGTGAGACCCCGAAACGTTGTATCTAGTGTTTGAATTTGCAACAAGTACGTGAATAAATGTGCTGAACTTGCCTTGGAGTGCCGTTGTCCATCTTTTACATGTACACTGAGCTGCACATGGGCGACTCGGTGTATAAAAACAAAAAAAGATGACAGACAGGAAGAAGCTTCTATGGCAGAGGAGACTTGTGCAGTCTCTTCTGTCATGAAAAACTTGCTGCAATTAGAAAAACATAAACTCCAAACAAACTTCCCTTCGCTGTTAATAATTGCCTCTTGTGGGATAGAGAATACATTTTGAGAATAACTGTAGTACAGATCTTGCTCTGTTGCAATGTTTTTCACTGTTGTGATTTATGTGGGGACATTTTGATGAACACAGGCACCGTTGTCTCTAAATGACAGAAATATTTTTTCTTTAGAAATTGTAAGACCATTTCTAGACAGTAGTTAAGCTACACCTATTCTTTTTAATTAGGATTTGCACCATTTTATATCTTGTTCTGGGTAGAAAAGTAAGCAAGCTATTTATTTGATCATCTCCCTTTCATCGGTGTGTGTGTGTAAAAGAAGCGGATGAAACTGAAAGCTGCTATAATGATGTTATCATTTGCTGTTTGACCGGATGCATTCTTTCCAAGTTTTGTTGTGATCCTCTTTGGGTGTAACTTCCATGGGCTCTTATGTAACCTAGTGCTTGGAGAACACAAGTTTCAAACGCTGTCATTAAGGTGATATGATGCTGAGTAAGGTAATGCCAATTTGTTATGCCTGTCTCTGTATAGCCGTTTCATCTGTGGGTCACCAAAGACGCCCTGTTTTGGATCGAGTAGGGACCCCTGTCAAGTTTTTATTCTTGTCGGTGTCAATTTGGGGAGGTTTCCTCTTAAAAGGACAGGACGTGAAGGGAATTATACCCCAAAGGGCAGATAGACAACAAAATAATGAACTCCTTTTCTAACTCTTCCCTACTCTATTCAAAGATGAAAACACATTTTTGGCTACACATTAATGTAAACATCTACATGGCAAAATTATACTTTTTTACTTTTGCCTGGTGGTCATATATGCTTTTAAATAGTCAAAAGATAAAAATGTATTCACAACAGTGTAGGCATTAGTTCCGCAGCAATCCCTATGCTTTCAGTGAATGTGTTTTTAAGTTGGGGTTGTCCTTCATCCATTGCTCTAAGCAGATGTTGCTTCCTAATACGAAGCACAGAATGCATACGCAGTGAAACTCCATGGCTGTTTCTATACGCTTGGTGTATAATTAGACTTTCTATATAGGACTAAAGTTTCTAATAACATTAACATGCATCAGGAATAAAAATAAGTCCCTTCTGGTTCTTTGGATTGACTAGCTTTATACTTGTTTTTTATACAACGTTTATATGTTATGTTTGTTGAATTGCCTACAATTATCAGGTTAATCAGGCATGTGATTGCCGAAAGTTCTTTCTATAAATGACCTACGGACTAGGGACCGCATGCACCTTGTTGGCACATTTTGTGCCGCCTTCAAGCCCATGCATACAGTAATCTGTGTTTTCCTATTGCCCTGTAATAACCGTGGTCTCTAGTGTTCTAATGTCTCCGGCCTTGGCCTGTCATCTGAAGCATGTTCCCAGTCTCCAAAATCTTACAGCAATTTTAACAACCTCCTGACCATCTCTTGTAGTATATCTGCAGCTTCTATAGCATTATGTTCACTGAATATTATATGCGAGTGCTAAGGTTATAGGGACTGCACTTGAAGCATTCTGCATCAAGAAAGTTGACCACAACTTATAGACCATTGAAGAGGCCAGGAGCCTTTTTCTGATCTGGCTTCCAATAAGGATTCCTAGCTGCTGTCTGGAGATGACCACAGACATATGGTCATGTTCCTGTTCTGACTAACCTATCACATCGGGCATTCTCAAGAATCTCTTATCTTTGAGCCTCTTTAATTCTGTGTATGCCTCTCCTCACAAGTCTTCTGTATGTTTTCTTCTGTCTTCGTGGGCCACTCTTTCACTTATTCCTTAAGCAGACAGTACTGTCTGACACCTCTGTATTAGGTACAGGGTTAAACATGCCCCGATAATATCATGCAAAGGAAGCTGACATTAAATAAGAAGAGCTTTTAACCTTTCCTGGAGAGATTTCTTTATTTATTTCTGGAAAGCCTGAAGTGAACAAGTTCATACATAAGCTAAACGACTCCCAGACCTGTCGGGAGAAGAATGTCTTCATTAATTGAGCTGTGCCTGTTCTTTCTTTTTTTTGTGCTTGGCTTTTTTAGCTCCATTTGCAAACAAGCTGAAGCTGTGTACAGATGCTGAAAAAAGCCTGCTAAAAGGGCAGGGAGAGCAGTGTAATCTTGATGAGGCCAGGCTATGTAAACAGTGTCTCTCAGCCTGGTAGCTGATGTACTTTGTTGGTCAGAGTCTAGCTGATGGTATACAGTGCATATGAAATAGGAATGCTTCAGGAAATCTCTGTGCCCCCCTCTCTCTGCTTTATAATAGGGTTTTTGGTAGCGAGTACTGATATTTGTTTTTCGCTACTCGCCGATACCGGAAGTCCCATTAAGGAAGCCAGGCGGCGTGTAATGACTTGCCACCTGGCTTCCTGATTAGCCGGGAAGCCTTCTCCAGGCTCCTTCGTCACCAGGTGACGAGGGAGCATGGATCCATCTTCTCGGCCAGTCAGGAAACCAGCCAGCGTGTAATGACTCGCTGCCTGGTTTCCAGATACTAGAAGTTTGGGTATCGGGCTAGGCAGAGCATTTGGGTGAGTAGTCGCCCAAATACTCAGTATCTGCACCGATACTAGTATTGGTATCGGTGCATCCCTACTATATAAATCCTGTATAAAAAAACAATGTAAAATGCTGCATAAATTGGTGCTATACAAATACCTGTAATAAACCAAATAAATGTAAACACGACTTTGGTAACAAAAAAAGCTTTAGTGGTGTCTACCCAGTGGCTGCATTGAAAGTATTCTTGACTGATTTTGGTTCCTCAACTGCTAACTAATATGCTTAATGATGTACAAATAGCCTGCAGGGGGTTGTTAACCTGTATGCTTGCGGTAAAATGAACCTTCAGGGTCACAGACTGCTTAATGGCATCTTTGTGGCCATCTTTGACACATCCTTTTCATTAGTAGTTGAGCTGAGCTGTGGAATCTGCATGTAACATTGTTGCAGAAAGTTGTAGGATCTAAACACTGTTTTTTTTTATTATCTAGTTTGTGGAGCCTTACAAGTCCTCCTGGTAGATGAGGAGTTAATGAAGTGAAAGGAAGTGCGAGATGCTTGCTCCCGCTTCCATTCCTCCACAGGCAGTGGCCGGGTATTTTTTATGTTAAAGATGGTGCAGAGTAATTAATAAATAGCTGGCCTGCTTTCCTCTCAGTAGAGGTTGCCATGGCAATTCTAGCAACTGAATTATGGGCCTTTTGATTTTCTCCTTTAATTGCTTAGAATCAACTCCACATGGGTGACAATCGTTGCCAGGCTTTTTATTTTTTGGTTAAATGAAAAAGGAATGAAACGAATTACAACTGTTTAAATGTTGCTCAAATATAGTTCTTCCACCAGAGATTATAGTGGCGCAGAAAAGCATCTTAACATATATTTAAACAAACCTGCACTGTTCCTGTTCGACAATCATCTGGAGCACATTAGCACCAAGATACATGGATAACAAGTAATGAGATAAAGGGACAATCTGTCTGCTTGGGTTTTGGACCTTGTTTCAGCAAGTTGCTTATTAAAACTGAGTCCCAGGCAATAAAAGATTGTATTGAAGATATTAATCTTGGCCTTAGAATTGAAAAAGCTGGTTATATATGCCCAGTGGGAGCTTGATAAATTGCGAAAAACTCTCATTCCATGGCCTGAGGCTCCATTCACACATAGTTGTGGCATTTTCCGCACGGGAAAACCGCGCAAACGTTAACGTATTACTATAGCGGGAACGTGCAGAATCCACCCATAAAAGGATGAGTCGCTCTAAGGAACTCAGTGAATTCAATCATGGTACCGTGATAGGTTGCCACCTGTGCAATAAGTCCATCCGTGAAATTTCCTTGCTACTAAATATTCCACGGTCAACTGTTATTGGTATTATAACAAAGTGGAAGCAACTGGGAACAACAGCCACGAAGTGGTAGGCCACATAAAATGATAGAGCGGGGTCAGTGCATGATGAAGCGCAGAAGTCGCCAATTGTCTGCAGAATCAATAGCTACAGACCTCCAAACATCGTGTGGCCTTCAGATTGGCACAACAGTGTGTAGAGAGCTTCATGGAATGGGTTTCCATAGCCGAGCAGCTGCATCCAAGCCAAGTGCAATGCATCAATACATCACCAAGTGCAATGCAAAGCGTGGGATGCAGTGGTGTAAAGCACGCCGCCACTGGACTCTAGAGAAGTGGAGACGTGTTTTCTGTCTGGCAATCCGATGGCCATGTCTGGCTTTGGCAGTTGCCAGGAGAACGGTACTTGCCTGACTGCATTGTGCCAAGTGTAAAGTTTGGTGGAGGGGGGATTATGGTGTGAGGTTGTTTCTCAGGGGTTGGATGTTGCCCCTTAGTTTCAGTGAAGGGAACTCTTAAGGCATCAGCATACCAAGACATTTTGGACAATTTCATGCTCCCAACTTTGTGGTAACAGTTTGGGGATGGCCCCTTGCTGTTCCAACATGGCTGTGCACCAGTGCGCAAAGCAAGGTCCATAAATACATGGATGATGGAGTTAGGGGTGGAGGAACTTTACTGGCCTGCACAGAGTCCTGACCTCAACCCGATAGAACATCTTTGGGATGAATTAGAGCAGAGACTGCGAGCCCGGCCTTCTCGTCCAACGTCAGTACCTGACCTCACAAATGCGCTTCTGGAAGCATGGTCAAAATTTCCCATAGACACACTCCTAAACCTTGTGGACGCCTTCCCAGAAAAGAAGGTGAAGCTGTTCTAGCTGCCAAGGGTGGGCCAACTCAATATTGAACCCGACGGACTTGAGGTGCCCACACACCTTGCGATAATCGTGCAAAATCCCGCGATCGTACGATTATCGCAAGGTGTGTGGAAGGCCTCTGCTACTGTAAGGTCGCACAACTTTTAACTTAGGAACATGTTCGAAAACCCGCCGAGAATCGTACGATTGTCGGCGGGTGTGTGGCATGTTCGTAAGATAAATGCTGCACGGGCCGTTGTGCGCAAGCACACACTGCCCGTTCAGCATTGCGGTCATCGGAAGCCCGCTCATCCTCGGGGCGGGCTTGCGATCATCGCAAGTTCAATCTGCGTGTCCAAGATAGGCAGATCGTACGTTTTTTTTTTAATTACCTTACAACCATCGCAAGACAAAAGTCTTGCGATGGTTGTAAGGTGTGTGCCCAGCATAAGACTGGGATGTCATTAAAGTTCATGTGTGTGCTAAGGCAGGCGACCCAATACTTTTGGTAATATAGTGTATGTAATAATATATAAGCTTTGTTAATACCTTTTATGTATAAATAACTGTGTTCTGTTACACCAGAGGGGACTGTACAGCAAAAGTGAGGTATCTGTATGTATTTATGTATATTTGGTGTTTTGTAGAAATTGGTGAATTCTTGTCAGCCTTCTTTAAAATGGCTGAATATAAAATCCGATTTATATCTGCTTCAAGTCTAGAGGTCTATAGTCTTAATTTACATTAAATGCACGGTATTTAATACAGGAAGATTAAAAATGCTCTCACTGGGGCCAAAGGATGGAAATAAACATCTGTCACCCTTAGCAGCTTGTAAGACTATATAGTTCTATAATAATCTATAATCCAGACCTGGAGTTGGATTGGTTGCAATGGGCAAACGCCTCTAATCCTAATGCCAAGAGATCTTGTGAAATCAGGACCTATTGAGCAAGGTAAATTTGCTGTGTCTGATATATATATATATATATATATATCTAGATCTCTATCACCTCTATATGGAGACTATACATATCGCATTACATAAATGCAATTAAAATCATTTAAGTACAACTCCAAGCTATTGTAAGGCCCTTATGGTTGGAAAGCCATATCCAGGTAACATTATATACCCCTGACAATTCCGGTGTCCATGTCTCGGTGCACCTCTAACCTCTCCCTATGAACCTAAATATGAATTATTGTATGTTGTGACCATTGTTTGCTTAAGAAAATGCTGCTGATTGCAGATGCCTGAGGGCATTTACATGATGCCAGCATGCCCTTGTCTCTTGTAGTCCCCAAACTAGAGACTGTTTTTTACATCTACTCCCTCGTCAAGGGTTAAGTGCTCCTTTTGGTCTAGGGCAGGGGTGGCAAACTCAGGCCCTCCAGCTGTGGTGAAACTACAAATCCCATGATGCATCTGCCTCTGCGAGTCGTGGCTGTGAGAATCTTGCAAAGCCTCAAGGGACTTGTAGTTCCACAACAGCTGGAGGGCCGGAGTTTGCCACCCCTGGTCTAGGGTGTAAGATGACGAAAGTGCTCACCTCCTCTTCCCCTCCGCTCCGGCTGTGGAATATCCCTCGCAAGTCAGTATTGAACATGAGGACGTCAGCGGATCTTAAACGGCCGGAGCCCAGGGGAGAAGAGGCTCCAGGGACCGATCTAACAGCCAGGCAGGAGTGAGGATTAGGTGAGTAAATATTTGTTTACATTTTTTTTTATTTTAGACCTTGGATCAAAACGAGCCCTTAACCAAAATGGGGGGGGGTAACCCCACTGCAAGGGTTCATTTTTTAACTTGCCCAGAGTTGGTCTTTAAGTTGGCCATATACCTTACCATTATCTGGAGATTTTTGTCTAATTGCGTGTTCGTCAGAAAATCTGCCAGATGATGGGGAGTGTTCAACCTCCATTACTGTACAACTGGCAAATTTTTGTCTTTCAAGCAGGCTAGAAAACTTTTGTCTAATTGGATGAAAATAGGTTAGTGGCATGGTTGTACAACAAAAATCTCAAGATGCAAACTGCACATGCTCAAACGAAAATCTGTCCTTTCATTCGATGACAATCAGCCAGGTGGTGGTGCTGACGAGCGTTAATTGCGAACTACATCGGTCTGTGCATGATGGGCTAGTTGTAAGAAAATTGAATGAGGGTGAGATTTCTGGACAGCAAAAGTTGTACAGTGGTTGTAAGGTATATGGCCACCTAAAAGGTGGGTGATCCCGCAATCTTCTACTGTAAGGTCGCACGACAGCCGTCTTCCGAGCACGCTTGAAAACCTGCCGAAAATCGTGCGATTTTCGGCAGGCTAGTGGCGTGCTCGGGAGACGAATGCCGCAAGCGCACACTGCCCACTCAGCACTGCAATCATCGCAAGTACGATCTGCCTGTCCAAGATGGTCAGATCAAACGAAATTTTAAAAACAGCACATGCTCAAACGAAAATCTGTCCTTTCATTCGATGACAATCAGCCAGGTGGTGGTGCTGACGAGCGTTAATTGCGAACTACATCGGTCTGTGCATGATGGGCTAGTTGTAAGAAAATTGAATGAGGGTGAGATTTCTGGACAGCAAAAGTTGTACAGTGGTTGTAAGGTATATGGCCACCTAAAAGGTGGGTGATCCCGCAATCTTCTACTGTAAGGTCGCACGACAGCCGTCTTCCGAGCACGCTTGAAAACCTGCCGAAAATCGTGCGATTTTCGGCAGGCTAGTGGCGTGCTCGGGAGACGAATGCCGCAAGCGCACACTGCCCACTCAGCACTGCAATCATCGCAAGTACGATCTGCCTGTCCAAGATGGTCAGATCAAACGAAATTTTAATTACCTTACAACCATCGCACAACGAAAGTAGTGCGATGGTTGTAAGGTCTATGGCCAGCTTTACAGAGACATGAACTTGTCTTTTTTTTCAAAGTAGCTTACATTTACTATATAGTCTCATATAAAGGTCTAGCTTAAATAACAGTAACATAACTGCTACCGTGTGAGATAAGGCACTAATTGCAACTGTCATTATTACACACACAGCCTAGTACCTCTAGTAATAACTTTTTTAATACTCTGAATATGTATGACATTCATTTTGGCATATTTGAATAGGTGACATTTTCACATCTTAATTTTATCAGGCAGAGCTCTTGCAGTCTGTTCAAAAAGATGTTTTAATATGACTGTAAAGGCTCGATGGTTATTAACATTACAGTTGCAGTAAAATGTTTTAAACATCAAGGGTTGCCTGTCAATGGGAGTGCAAAATCACTACAAATTCTATTACCTTTCTGCCGTACAAGAACAATGAGTGTATAGGATTGTATCTTTTTAGTGTTCCATTTACATTTTAGATGCTTACTGTTTGTTGCTGTGTTTTTAAATATGAAGATTTCCAGATTGCATATAAAAGGGAGTTGTGTATTGCTGAAGTCACTTCTGTCTCCATGCTTATAATAACCGTTTGAGTTATGAACCACATTGGGAGTGCGTTGGTGTCATTGCGTTCTTAGACCCATAGGCTTTCACTGTAAGAAGGAGCATGAAGCACAGTGCGTAGAACTGGCATGCATATGTAATGAGCAGATATAGCTGTCCCTGTGTATCTCGATCCATAAACCTCTGCAGAGAAACAAAGCTTTTTAAAAAAAACAAACATTCATTGACCAAACTGATTAAATTATATATGTATATGTCCTGCCCCAGAACAAAGGGGGGAGCTTAGTGAGCGATTGCTGTGAGTTTCAGCAGCTACCGCTCTGGAACGCACCACAATTGGTTTGAACAAGCCCTAATAGAGCTCAAATTACAGGCATGGAGACATTACTTTGTTGATTTGAGCCTCGTATATATTCAGCTTAGAGGAGTAGCATTGACCATCTAAATGTAGGAATATATCTTCTGCCTGCTCTTCAGAGTTGCAGCATAACATTCCTAAATATATACAAAAATGGTGAATTGGTTAGGACTCTAGAATTTGCTGCATGTGTACATAAATGTCTCAGTGGAGGCACTGCGAGGGGAATGGAGCCAAAATGGAGCAGCTGTGCATGGCAACCAATCGGCGTCTCTTCAGTTTGTTCAGTTAGGATTTGAAAATGAATGAGAGATGCTGATTGGTTGCCATGCACAGCTGCTCCAGATTGTGTCTGCTCCAGTTGTTATGAATTCCCTTGCGTGTCTCCCGAATGTACCTTTGAGCATATTGGCCAATGTTGGCTCTGCTTTATAGAACAAATATTGTAGGAGCAAGGGTGGTGAGGGCCAGACGGATGATGTTACTCATTCTAGATAACCGGTGTGTGTTTACTAAAACTGGGATGTTTGATTTTAGTAAAATAGGTAACTGCCCAGGAAGTACCACTGACAATGATTTGTAAACTACATCTACAGACCGTTTCTGTTAGACAAGACATTGTTAAATTGTAACAACAACACTTTTGTAACCGCAAATATGTATAAATATTCCCCAATGCTTAGACAAATGTTTACAAAAGTCCATGTTTGAACAAAATAAAAATATTTGTTTTCTGTCTTAGCATGATTTATGAAATAATATAAAGCTAATATATTTTTCAGTTTGCTTTTTTAATTAAAGTGTGTATAGAAAAGAAAAAGGTTTTATCTGAATATTGTAGGGCAGTGTTGGTCAAGTTTCATGATATAAGGTCCCTGAAGTGCGGCCCCTGACATCTCCAAAGGGCTGCTCATAATATTAGGTGATTGCATTCTACAATAATCTGTCAGACTGCAGACATATGACAAGACATGTTCAGAGACTGAGGGCATGCCGCAAGAGATAGCCAGAGACAGCAGACATGCTGGAGGAGTTGTTGGAGACTGCGGACATGCTTCAGAAGATAGTCATAGACTGGAGATACTTTACATTCGACTGCTACAGATCACTGCTATTACAGCCGTTTTACAAATCAACGCTCCCACAGTTGGGCTCCCTACTTTCCCCTAAACAATGACTCGTGCTGCATTTCAGGTTTTTCTCATCAAGATTCATTTTGAAAGATCAGAGGGGAAAAAACTGTGAACTGCACAATGCACAATGAAAGGATGAACAGCACAGAACATGTAAGTTAATGTGAAAAATCTACCAAGCCATTTAATTTCTAATATCTTGTCTACAGAATACTTTCCCTTTACTGGCCTGAGTAAGGAAAACACAAGCTACAGTCTGCAGGGGGCCCTGAAGGCTGCACAATACCAAAGGGCCACAGGTTGGGCACCGGGGGCATACAGAATGGTTCCAACCTCTTTTTTTCTGTTTCATAGACTTTTTTTGTCACTTGTGTACCTTTTGAGATTTTCCTTTTACTTTCTGTCCTGCAGGCACAACAGGAGGTGTGAGGCAATCTTGCTGTAGTCAGGGATACCCCCTCTTAGATTGTCACTGGAACAGGCATCACAATTTGAAGATTTTTCCCTCCTATTCCTTTTCTGGTGACAAACTTTGTTCCAAATTTTCCGTAGTCACCAGAACAGATTAAGAGGGCGAATCTTCATACATAGAACAGAAATAAAATCTGACAGAGGTTCTAACCCTTCCCCACTAAAACACTATTTTGATCGGACCGCACTGCAGGCACAATGTGCGGGTGATCGCATTGCGGCAGGAGGGCGTGGCTTCGGTGCCATTCACTTCAATGGCCCAACACGTCCTCTCCAGCCCGGCAAAAAAGTGAGTTGGCTGCAATGCGAGCCCGTGCGTTCCGGCCAGAATCGGACCGGAACGCACTGCTTATGGTGTGAACTAACTCTCAGAGCTGTTCTCATCTGGGCTGCCTGAATCGCCTGCTCAGTGGTGCACAATAGTTTTTTATATCCGCAGCCTATCGGCAGACCCGTCTCATTGACTTATCACTATCATTAAAACCTTTTTCAACTCAATGCACACAGTCTGGATAACAGAATACATTTCAGCTGACTTATCTGGTCATTGAGTTTGCCGACTGTACTGCCTGACCTATAGAGTGCAGATATACACATGTACATAGGAAAGGGAATTAACATATGAAAAATATGTATAATCTAAAACTACATATGAGAAAAATGCTAAACTTAATTGCTGGTAACATAATAGTATTAACTGCTATGTCTTGGGATGGAATCTTTATGGGTCGGCTTGCAGCACTGGGTGCATTCAAATGGCTTTGTGCACTGTTTTTCTGCTACCCTCTCTAGTTCTAGTGATTGCCATGGACTACAGTTTCATAAATGTGTTCAGCGGACTATATTTGTTTGGTAATTGCGTTACAATGACGTGTTTTGACGTGAAGATGGTATTACAGATAAACTTATGACTGCTGAATGACAAATTTAAATGCAAGTACAAGTGGTGATGGAACTGATGTACACTTCCATTTTTATATTGCGGAATGTCAAGTACCTTGGACGTTGATGCTTTGCATGTTGGTTTATATTTGAAGGTGGTGTAAACATAGGCGCTCTGTTTGGATAATCTTTTATATCTTTTGGCTGCCTTTTCATTATTGGAGCTCCATCCACACAATACTGATATTTATCCTCAGTAGGTTGTAAATCCGAGGTACATTAGTGTCTTGTTTTTTTTTCTCTAGACACGATAATGGTGTTTTAATGTCATTAAAAGTTACCTAATATTGGCATTTCCTTTCTTGATACAGGAAATGTTTGTATGGAATAAGGGTGTAGGTTCAGGAAGATCCTGCAAATTAGACATATGGGCAAGCAATAGCTTGAAGATCACTATTCCCATCTATCTCTGTGTGCCCCTGAGCAGATGGTGGACTTGTACATAAGGTGATCTGGCTCTAATGAACGCCAGAGTGAGGCAACCATGCTACTCCGGTGTCTGAGCAAGTGTGTATATTCTTTGTCATGGAGTTAGGTTTTTTTCACTTCAAGTATATGTACTGTGCACAAGGTGTCCTTCATTCTTAATTTATGTGGATTAATTTATAAATCATGTTTTACCGCTTAGCAAGTGAAAAATAAACCTACCCGAGTATAATATTTTTTTTAATGGAAATTTTACAAGGTAAAGGTTGTGAGCACAATATTTAGTTGATGTGCAGTCTTTTTTCATTGGCTAAATGGGCCACAGGAAGCTTTTTGCTGCAGAGAAATGTAAGCTTTCCTTTTTAAGCAAAAGGCTGCATTGTGTTTATATGCTTCAGGACTCCACAACACATTTTAAAGTCATCAGAGCATGTGGAGGGGGGATAAGGGGACTGTGGTGATATTATCTCTAGGCTCCTCAAATCCTGCATTGTGTACGTCTGGCCCCATTTTCTCTCCTTCTCTCCTTATTTATTTGATCATTTCCTAAAGTGTATGTAAATCCTAACCGTGGCCTGCTCCTTCTTTGGAAGGGTTTCATTTTATCTGTTTAAGTTCAAGAATATCTATTGATTTTGCCAAACATCTTGTGAGCTGATGACTTTCTCTGCTCTCTTTTTGTGCACAGGGAGGGTTTGTGGAGATGAGGAGGAAGGGGATGAGTCTGTGTTCTTTGTAATCCTTCTGAAATTAAGTAGGCAGGGGTAGCCGTACTGCAAGGTTAATAAAATTGGTGCCTGCAGTTCTGCTTTAAAGCTGAAGTTTATTCTTATATTTCGCCTTCCCTGGATTCTCATACCCCCCCCATCAACAAGCTAATGAAATTAAATCCTGTTTTCATTACATACCTTCTTTTAGACCCAGTGGCATCACTTGGCCTTTATGCTTCTTTATGTAATGCTGGTAAGAGACGCTGATAGGATGCTGTACATAGATTCCTGGAAACGGGAAGCTGAAGTAATGCCCACATGTGATGCTGAGCCTTCATGCTTAAAATAATTGAAACCCAATGAATAGAAAGGATGGGTAAGGGCCAGTACGGCTGGGGAGGAAAGTCTCTGCTGGATGTCATAGTGCTGGATGTCCTCCAGCCAGGAAATGCGATGGGCTCTATCGGACTTGCTGTAGTTACTCTCTATCGGACTTGCTGTAGTTACTACTGCACACTGTGAGAAGCTTACAGTGTGCAATTAAATCCAGAGTAAGCAATGTCGGCATAGGAGAGGAGGCTGTACAGTCTTCATGTTCAGGCAGGTTTTCCTGTGGTCAGGACAAATGCCGGAGCACACAGAAGGTTTCTGACTTACTTTACTGGATGATGTTTAAGCCTAAGGCAATCTCTCTTCCCCCTATTGCTGTTATTTTCATAAAAGAATCTAGGCAGAGAGAATGTTCCATTTTGGCCCTGTATTTGTCTAACCTCTTTCATGGTAGATGAAGACTCTTCTCATGCTTTGGGGGAAATTAAATAAAACAGATGTTTATTTTACAAACTGAACTTAAAATGGAGCCCCTTAAAGTGCCCTCCGTAACGTGTTCCTGGTATACATTAGAGTTTAGATAATAATTTAGTCTATTGGTCAGTCAGGAATTGGCAACACCACTGTGGTGTGACACATTTCTAAATAATTGTCTGCCATCATCATACAGGAAATGTAGGTTGGTGGACTGTTATGTAAAAACTTCCTTCTAACCCAGATCATTTGTTTATGTAAATTCTAAGGTAATTTAGCAATCCGGCTACCTTGGAACTGCAGAATGCATTCCATTTTTGCATGGGCTGCCAGTTGAAAAGGTTGGTAATCGTACTTGTCGTTTATTCAATGTCCCTTATTAACTATATTACAGGATGTTATGTATCTTGTTATCTACTGAAAGTTGTTTGCTGAAAAAGCATTTTTTTTCCCTCACCAGTAGTGTTCGGGTATCACCAGTAGTGCTGGAATTGGCTCAGGAATTATGTACAAGGCATTGTGCCTCAAGCTCCTCCATCCCCCTCTCAATCATGTTTCCCAATATTGTTTTCTTTTACTTTGGGAGGCAGGGCTGACAACACTATTTAAGATTTCACAGCAGCAAAGGCTCTGTGTTGTCAGCTCAAAACATGAAATTTGGAGCACACTGGTCTGGCAGACCAACTGGCATTTTTCTGTATTTTCAGTGTTTTAAAGGTAAGGACTTAAGGTAAGGCTCAACTTTAACCTCAGGATACAGATCCTTATTTTTCAGTCTTATAACTGTAATTTTCATATCTACTGACTCTCAGCTGAAAATCAGGATCCTTTTCTAGTGGTATATTTGTGACTTGAGCCTGTTTCAGGAGAGTTGTGGGGAGAGAAGGACTCTGGGTGACGCACTATGTTATAAAGTCACCTGTTACTAGTTGAACCTGCAGAACCCATTTAGGCCTGCACGCTTCTTCCCGCAGCTCCAGGCACATAAAAACTGGCCCACCACCCTGTATGGGGCAACACGGCCCGTGTTAATGAGCCCTTAGGTGAATAGTGTATAAAGCTTTTGAGCTATTGCACTTTGATATACTGTGTCCTGTTTTTTCACTAGGCTTCTCTGGTCACTCTAGTTTTGTAACTAGTAATAATCCTATAGTGCTGCACTCCAGCATACGTTTTCACTCTAGCTTAGTGCTGTGGTTTTGATGTAATTACGGTCCCGTGACCACAAGTACAGGTAAATGCAGCTGACATGGTTTCAGTTTCCTGTTCCCTTTCTAAACCTATTCATTTCTGTCTTGCTTCGCTGTTCAAAAGACACCCTTCTTATTCGTCTACCACAACAATGTTTTTTCTTTTTTGTCTAACTTAAGAAAGCAGAATGAAAACGCTAAAAATGAACCCAGACTACAAAATGCTGGAGGCGTTCTGTTTTAAAGTCTTCATGTTCAGGCAGGTTTTCCTGTGGTCAGGACAAATGCCGGAGCACACAGAAGGTTTCTGACTTACTTTACTGGATGATGTTTAAGCCTAAGGCAATCTCTCTTCCCCCTATTGCTGTTATTTTCATAAAAGAATCTAGGCAGAGAGAATGTTCCATTTTGGCCCTGTATTTGTCTAACCTCTTTCATGGTAGATGAAGACTCTTCTCATGCTTTGGGGGAAATTAAATAAAACAGATGTTTATTTTACAAACTGAACTTAAAATGGAGCCCCTTAAAGTGCCCTCCGTAACGTGTTCCTGGTATACATTAGAGTTTAGATAATAATTTAGTCTATTGGTCAGTCAGGAATTGGCAACACCACTGTGGTGTGACACATTTCTAAATAATTGTCTGCCATCATCATACAGGAAATGTAGGTTGGTGGACTGTTATGTAAAAACTTCCTTCTAACCCAGATCATTTGTTTATGTAAATTCTAAGGTAATTTAGCAATCCGGCTACCTTGGAACTGCAGAATGCATTCCATTTTTGCATGGGCTGCCAGTTGAAAAGGTTGGTAATCGTACTTGTCGTTTATTCAATGTCCCTTATTAACTATATTACAGGATGTTATGTATCTTGTTATCTACTGAAAGTTGTTTGCTGAAAAAGCATTTTTTTTCCCTCACCAGTAGTGTTCGGGTATCACCAGTAGTGCTGGAATTGGCTCAGGAATTATGTACAAGGCATTGTGCCTCAAGCTCCTCCATCCCCCTCTCAATCATGTTTCCCAATATTGTTTTCTTTTACTTTGGGAGGCAGGGCTGACAACACTATTTAAGATTTCACAGCAGCAAAGGCTCTGTGTTGTCAGCTCAAAACATGAAATTTGGAGCACACTGGTCTGGCAGACCAACTGGCATTTTTCTGTATTTTCAGTGTTTTAAAGGGATAAAACATTGGGAAATATGCATGGATTGTAGTAGGGATATACTGATTTTTTTTTGATTTTTTTTTTTTTTGTGCCCAGTCATACACTTAAAATATTCTAGCACTTTAGTTACAGCTGCTAAAAAGGCATGTTGAGTCAAAGTGTCTTTATCTGCAAGTTGGCCTTGTGAAGAGGACAGGATTCTAAATGGATCCTTTAGGTAGCAGAACTGCCAATATAGAGGAATTTTACCCATAGTTACATAGTCAGGTTGAAAAAAGACACAAGTCCATCGAGTTCAACCTTTAGAGATACGGAGAGAAAAAAAGAAAAGCCTAAACAGAACACTATGCCCACAATTACCCATATCTTTGAAATTGCAACAAACACACCTTTTAGAAATATTTAGTAATGACAATCTACAAACACATACTTCTAGATAATTGCAGGCTTCTTATTTTTTGCATTCCTTATATTTTTTCCCCTGCCTATTCTCACCGTGGCCATTTTTTTTTTTTTTTACAAAGGGCAGATAAATATCACCCTTTACTTCCTGGAACTCTGGCACATATGACTAGGACATGTAACCATGCACATCATCTCAGGGGAGGAAAATGCCTTTCCCTGAGATCTCGTGATATTACAGATGAGATTTCCCAGCAATGCTCTGTTGATGTAACCTTCCCAGGATGCAATACTTGGGCACATTACATTACTGATGCCCAAGAGGACCAGAAAGTGGAAAAACAATATTGTAAGTAAAAGAAAATTATGTTTAACTACTGAATGCAAGATGACTCCATATCCGCATGCTGATGTGATTTTTATTGAAAGGGGGTAAAGGTCCATTTTAACCCCTTCATGACTGAGGCCCTTTTTTCAATTTTTGCACCCATGTTATATTCCACATTTTAGGCCTGAAAATGACGTAAAACATGTACATATTGTATTGTTACAATACAGATGGTTCTTGGTTACGACGGTGGTGGTGGTGGCACACAAAGTAATAAAGAGAATTGGTGGTGCGGAAAAAAAAAAGTAAATGTAGACCCTCCTTTGTGCAACAAGCAACATAGGATATATCTCTGGTGTACAAAGTGGAAAACCCAAAACGTCTGGTAATTTTATTTGCCTATTTTTGTTTTTTTCGTTGCTTCCCTGAGAAAGTGTTAAAAAGTCTGAGTTGAGCTTAAATTGTCTTCTACATTAATTTAAAAGTTCTTCAGCACTTTGTTAGGCTTCCAACATAAACATTTTGGTTGAAGCGCCAATTAAACACAGCATGTGTGGTGTTACCTGTAAGTGATTAAAAATGGTAGAAACTTGAATCTTTGCCTCTTGAGTCGCATACCAATTTGTACAGAAGATAATGCTAGTTGCCCATTACCTGCTTCATTACATTTTTCTAATTGCTTTTTGCAGGTGAGCTTGTCTTACAGGGTTTTATTAAATAGAAAAATGGAATAATGAACCTAAGCTTTGCTGCAGCAAAGTTTTTTACACATTTTTTTTCTGTTGTGGACCGTTTTGTTTCTCTAATTGTTCATGGTTTTAGACTGCTTAGAACCAGCTGTATCTTTTATCAAACATTGCTGCAATTATGTTTCATTTCTTTTGTTGATTGAATAACAGTCTAGACAGTCACAATAAAGGCAAAAAATACAGTGGTTATTGTCTGTTTTCCCTGTAACTGTGCTCCATGTTCGGCTTAGTTTTTGACTATCTTTGTTTCCTCTCTGCTTATGTAACCCATTGTCAGCTGCCTGGCATGGCTTTTCTACTTGCACACTTTCTGTGCTCTCCACAATCCGGTCTATCCAAAGAAGCCTGAACTCGGAAGGTCCAGACAGACACCACTACCAGTCCAACGATTGTGGTTATGCTCTCTCTACACCACCAGCTGGCGTCTGTTCTGTTTTCTTTTTTTTCTTCTTTCCTTTTTGGCTGCGAAGTCTTGTTGCCTATATCCAAGCTGACAGATCCTCAAGCTGCAACCTAATAGTTTCTCCGCTCCGCACCCCCCTCCAATCCTATTTTATTTTTCCCCGTTTTTTACTTTTTTTTTTTTTCTTCTTTCTTCACTTTGCCATGTAACAAAACAAGGCTTGTTTGGAACCACCAGAGAAGCATTCAATGGAACTATTGTTGTGAAAACAGTGCCCTGATTGAAAGAACTTCAGCTCCCTAGATGCTTCTCCCATGTTTGCCCCGCCCCGCCTCTTATCTAAGCACTGCAGGTGCAGGAACAAGACTTTTCTGGCATCTTAACAGCTTGTGTTCTGGAGAGGCTCTTGTAAAGTGCTGTTTCTTGAAGTGATTACTTTTTTTATTTTTTTTTCTTAATTCGTGTTAAATGAAATGAATACCATTCTGTTGGTTTAAAGGGCAAAAAGAATATAGAATGTGGTGATTTGGGTGGGTGTGTGTGTGCGATCCGTGACTGTTCGGCCATCGTGCATGAAACCGAGCGGATGGCTGGGTGGTCACGGAATCGCACACCACCGCCGATCGTGCTTTCAGTGCCATTATTTTCTAATGGCACCCCAGTCGTGCCAGGCAGATTGCGTGTTTTCCTGCTGCAATACCGTCCTGGGCAATCGCACATGATCACGGTTGAAAACACTGCGCGGTGCATGTCGTGAAAATAGGTACATCTACCTTTTTTTCAGCGATTGCCACGCAGATGTAACCCCATACATGCGGATGCAACCGCTGTATGCCACCGCACACGATCGCACGTCCTGGCAATCCCCAAGTCTGCACCAACCCTAAAGGGTAAATTCACTTCCCCAAGTAATTTGGGAAAATGGAATTACCCTCACAAATCTCCCTCCCACTATACTTACCTTTCGGCGAATGGTCCTTCTTGTCCACCAGTATGGGTGTACTACTATCTGTGCCTGTTCCATGTATTGTGAATTTCGCTTGCAAAATTCAAGCACTCGTTGGTTAACGCAGTCACCTGACGGCACTGACCAATGGGAAGTGCTTCTTAGCACTGCTAAATATGGTTTTGGTTAACTTTATTTATTTTTTTTGTATCAGGACAAGTAGATTGTCATGAGGGACAAGTAGATCGGGCCCCTGGTTTAGTCCTTGGACAAGTAGTTTTTTCTAAAATTTATATGTATGTATGTATGTATGATGCACAGATACTTTTCGAGTACCAGTGCAGATACTTGGCATTTTCATGAGAACTACCAGGGTTGCAGCTGGGACCTTGCTCTGGCACTCCACCACTGTCCTGAAATCATTAGTCTGTATTGTCACATGACAATAAACAAAAATGTGTAAGTACTCGGCAAGTACCAGTACTCGTACTCACAAAACTGGTATCTGTGCATCCCTTTATTTATAAAAACAAAATCGTACATTAAAACAGAGATGTACAAATCCCAGGAGCTCCGTGTGCTCCTTACAAATGACAGCTGCCTCCTAATTTTTCTCTAGTGTAGTCTTGGAGCTCAAAAGTATCGGTACTTGTACTTGGTATCTTTGCAACCCTAATATATATATATATATATACATATACACACACACACTGTATGTACGGTATGCATTTTTTAAAATATATGTATTATGGGTATGAAAAGTCTTCACGCCCTGTAAAAATGGCTTGCTTTTAGGGAAATAACAAAGACAAAGATGAATCACTTCTGAATTTTTTCCACTCGCACACCTGTAAAAATAGTCGAGGGACAGTGCTGAAAGTAATTGTGCACATCAGCCTGTTCTTCCCTATGGGAGGATGTGGCTGTATGCAATTACATACATCTATGCGATTCCTGGTGTCCACACTTGGATGACTCCACTGGTCGCAGATCATGAGTTTTCCCACAGGATAATGACGCAAAACACACAACTAAAAGCACACAAGAAGGTGACCAAGAAAAAGACATTGGACTATTCTGACAAGGCCATCTATGAGCACTGATCTGAATGCTATTGAACATCTATGGAAACAGCTGAAACATGCAGTCCAGAGAAGGTGCTCTTCAAACCTGAGACATCTGTAGCAGTTTGCTCAAAAGAGTTAGCCCAACTACCTATTGGCAGATGCAGGGTTGAGGGTGCCATCATTTTTGGCCATGCTATTTTACATTGCTTATAATTATTGATTCAATACAATTTAAATAAAACAAAGTTTTTTGTATTTTTCAATATTTTCAGTTTGAAGTTAAAGAAAAAACTGTGAGGTTGTCGTCGTCTTCCTCCCCCCCCCTCTTTTTGTGTGTGTTGAAGGGTAGCCACAAATGTGTCCCATGTTTGTATGGAAGTATTTGTGGCTTGAAATTTCTATCACTTTATGGTTATTTTTACTATTACATTTCGATGATGCTACATGTTTGCTACATTGTTTGATTTATTTTGAAGTATTATAAAATCATAATCCTTTTCATGCACAGTTTACTTGCTTTTTTTGGCACGTTCGAAAAAGGGCAAATAAATAAAATCATAACATCATATATCCACTACAGCCACAGTGAAAACAGGAGTTTTCTAAGCAGTCAGGTTCTTTATCCCACTAAACATGACCACCTGTAAGTGACTGAAAAACTGCCAGTATTTTAATCCGAATTTTGCTACAGTAACATTGAAATTTGTCAGAGGTCCCAATACTGTTTGCTTTTAATGCTATGAAGAGGCACATTTTTCAAGAGTGCCAAGCTTGTCTCTCTTGGGCTGCACCCCCTGTCCCATTATGTTTCCTTTTTGGATGAACCGGGAAAAGACACTACCCTTTCATCTAGCCATCCTTCAGCCATGGCACACCTTCTCGAAGCCACACCCATTTTCATATTGTCTGTCAATACAGTTACACTAGCTGTCACATCCCACCAAACACTCAACCTCTGCATTACCTAATTCGCCTCCCCACCAGCAACCTGGCCATTAGATTTTTGTTCTTTCACCATGATGACCAGCAATTGTCCAGCCCTACCTTAGTCTACCTGTATTTAGGAAAAACACATTTGTGATACTTGTCAGTAGTGAGTTTGTTTACTTTGTATGGACCTCCTGTGAGTTGGATGCTTTCAGGAACATCTGTCATTCAAGAACATGTGAAGGCTGCCGATGCTACTATTTTCTGTCAGTGCTCAATACCTGGGTGCTTTGCTGACCCTGAGGGCTTGTTCACACCTGAAATGTATTCCTATGGTATTTCAGGGCTACTCTATTTTCACACCAGTGCAGTAAGTCATGGTGTGGGGGAAAAAAATGCATGGACTATTTTTTTCTGGTCTTGAACACCCCAAAATGCATGCAAACCCACTAGACTGCACCTGAAAACCCATTTTAAGCTGCATTTGCAGATCTGCTGCAGATCTGGTCTGTACATGGTGTGAATTTAGCCTTAGGCATCACTACTTTCTGATTCACTGTCCCAGAACAGGAATGCAGAGAAGTTAGAATTCCCTATCGATAGGGATGCACCGATACAACTACTAGTATCTGTATTGGTGCAGATACTGAGTATTTAGGCAAGTACTCATACTAGCCCTCACCCAAATGCTCCCATACCGGAACTTCCCATCAGAGGGAGATCTCCCTCTGACCGGCAGTGCAGAGGGACCATGAAGCCAGTTAACTTTCCAATTAGGAAGCCGGGCAGTGGGTTGTGACCTGCCTCCCGGCTTCCTAATTGGTCAGGAAGCCACGGTGCAACAAGTAAAGCTGGGAGCCAAGAGGCGTATCATGATGTGCCGCCCGGCTTCCTGATTGGTTAGTAAGCCAGGCTGCCTAGCAATAAGAGAAGCCGGCTTCCTAGCCAATCAGGAAGCAGAGAGGTGGATCATGATCCTAGCTTCCTGATTGGTCAGGAAACCAGACAGCCTCAGCAAATGAAGCCGGTGTTCTTTCGATAGAGCACCGACTTCCCAAGCAGTCAGGAAGCCTGGTTGACGGGTCATGATACGCCACCCGACTTCCTGATAATCACGCTATCGGTACTCTGTATTGGCGAGTACCGAAAAGAAATATCGGTACTCTACTCCATACTGGTAAACCGGCATTGGTGCATCCCTACATATTGGCATACTTGCTCAATGTTTTCGATTTGTCCTCAGCATCAGTGATGGCCAGGCAGCTAGCATTTTCTGGGGGACAGTTCAGCAATGGGAGCTTCTGTGTTCGCTCTACTTTCATTTTGCATTTTAAATATAGTCCGCGTTGGAGTTCATGCACAGTGAGCCTTGACGTCTGTACCCAGTGGCTGTTACCCTGTCAAACCGAAGTGTGTTATTCTAACATTCCTACTTTAATGCAACAGTTGTCAAATTGATTTATCAACGTGTGCAAATCTTCTCTTGTCTGCAGTCTTTTGGGAACTGTTTGTCAAGTTGTGACCTAGCAACGTGCATTACATTATGGACTTTTCTGGCAGTTGTGTTCTTCATTTGTGGCACGTAGCAACAGTAGTAGCCATTGGGTTGATTTTAGCTCTCGATTTGTTCAAAGCCTCCTAGTTTTATTTTGGCAGTCTTAAACACACATCCGTCCTTCTGTAATAAAAAAAAGGTTGGTGGAGGTTATCTTAGGAGCTACTGTGGTCTCAGTTCTGTATAGTGGGAGTTAAATCCTGTTCGGAGCATAGCGCTTGCATTTCAGCCTTGTCATATACCGGTATGTTCTAAAACGCAAAATAGTATTTTTCTGTGTTTATTGAATTCCATTGTTGTATTTGCCGTTAGGAATCTGTAGCAATCTTTCGATTCCTGTCTGTACAATTGTTTTTGGCAATGCTGTGTATGACTAGAGCTGTTTTGACTACCCAGTCAGGACAGCCGTTGGGTGCACATTCATAGAATGGTGGGATTATTCATATGATCACGCATTTATAAAAGCACAGCAGCTCCCTTGTGAGTGAGCATCAATGACCCATGCAGCCAATACGGTAGACTGTGTGCCCAGTTACGAAAGTATATGAATGTTTTTTCTGTGTGGTATAAAATAATGCTTATCAACATAGTTTTAGAAAAGACTTTTCACTTATTCCATGCAGTTTTAGTGGGCTATAAAATATGCAGTAAGCACTCTCCCTGAAACCTTTAATAAATGCTCTTTATTCTGTGTATGAAGTGACCTGCTTGCTACTTGGCACCGAGGATAATATCAGTCATTAAGATATGGCTACCAACAGCTTGGCTAAAATGAATTCTTAAAAAAATAAGAGGTAATGTACGTTGTGTGCTTAAAATGTAATGGCATAACATAACACACAGAGTCTCTGGACTGTACCACTTCCTGGAATCCACATCAAAATATTCCTTCTGTACTGTGGTATGTTCTCAATCCAGAAAGGATTAACACTTAATTCTGTCATTTGGACACTTGAGAAGAGGAAGTCAAATGATTTCTAGGTTACCTTTTATTTCCATTTGAAGGAATTTTGTGTTTCCCTTATTACTGGAAATCTTTTCCGGTCTTTTGCAAGCTTTTTGCAGCACTGAAAACACATGTTCCTCATATGCTTTGATAGTGCTTGTGTTAAAGGTTGACGTTTCAGTATTGCTCATGCTCTGGTAACCCCCCCCAAAAAAAACTAAAGTATTTGCTTTTCTTTTTTCATCCTTTGAGACACACAGGGAATCTTTAACTTGCTAAAACTCTGCTGTAACTTCTTTTTTTTTTTAACTTTTTCGGTAGCACCCTGCTTTTCTTTGCAGGTCCCCCTCCCCCAAGAGTTTCCTTGCCTTTCTCAACAACTGTGCTACCTAGGTTTGTCATGAGTGCCATCAAACATCAATTGAAATTGAGAAATTACACATATTGCAAAAATTACAATTTATAAATAAAGAGGGGATCAGTGGTCAGTGCCCCCAAACCCACGCCCCCCAACAGCCTGATTAGCGGTTATGGTCTGTGTACTATAAGGACCAAGCATGCTGGGGGATGACCTTCAGCATTCTAGAAACCAGTGGTGTCACTGGTAGAATGCAAGTGGCAGAAATAGGGGGATAACTATACTTAAACAAATGGCTATTTTTCTGATGCCTAGTACTTTAGCAAACTAGATCTCAATTAGCTAGGGTTTACGTCCATCTTAAAGGTTACTTCCAGGCTTGGGTGCTATGTAAAAATGCACTAGTAACAGTTGAAGGCATTTTTTTTTTTGTTTACTGTTACTTCCTGATGCATTGTATGCATATTAAACTATATAAATAGGAAAAATTGCTAGCACTTGATAGTTCTACAAATGATACTGTATTCCTCACGCATCAATACATATGCATCCACCTACGCGTTTGTCTTAAACTGCCTTAGTCATAGGCCTTGGTCATATTAAGCTATCGCAGTTAGGTGCTGATGAACCCGGTTTCAGGAGCTGTGCCAGAATGCATTTGCGGAGATTGACTGCAGCTGCGGGGTCACTTTGAGACAGCAGTAGGTCAGACTCCCAGAGTTCAGCAGAGATGACTTGCAATACAGTTAGCCCATCAGAAACATATTTAATGTTTCTTATCTTCGGGTAACCGCTTCTGTTCACATTGCAGCTCGCAGTGACTTCATGGAAGCTGAAATATTTCCTCTTAGTATAACCTCACACAGTTTAAATTGTCCAG
The DNA here is from genome assembly GCF_000935625.1 of Nanorana parkeri. Classification (NCBI taxonomy): domain Eukaryota; kingdom Metazoa; phylum Chordata; class Amphibia; order Anura; family Dicroglossidae; genus Nanorana; species Nanorana parkeri. Next base: position 280,945 of record NW_017307699.1, read on the forward strand.
AAGAAAAATACTGTTATAGGCTTGGATCCCAAGTACAATAAAGGTTTTGGAGCGTGAAAGGTGTGGGTTTTTTTGTTTTTAATTCAGTGGGGAGTTTGCTATATAGCTTTGTGGGTGTCCTTAATTTATTTATTAAAAGCTATATTTGTAAATACATTTATTTGTTAAGCTGATATCTTGTAGTTGAACTTCCATTGGAAGGTGATACATAAATACAATGGCTTAAACATAAGGGTGTTATGTAAGCCCTCACTGGCAGGGCCCTCCTTGCCATCTTATCTTGAATTGTATTGTAATGTCTTCCTTATATTGTAAAGCGCTGCGCAAACTGTTGGCGCTATATAAATCCTGTATGATAATGTATGGAGAAGCAGTACACTGGCTTTTAAAAAAAAATATTATTCTTCTTCCTCTTTCACATGTTATGTCCTAGTTTAAATATTTGCGTATTTAGCCAATTTACTGGCTCAGCCCATGGACTTTCACTAGACTTCTATAATGCTGCTGATTTCCCAGCAGTCATTTAAGGCCCCTTCCTAAGAAATGCTATATGTACATTGTTTTTAGTATCCCTGTTTTGTTTTGTTTTTTAGTATATTTTGCTTCATATGTTTACTTTAATTGATGACAAAGGGTGAAGGCCCGGAGTTTGTGGTTTTTGTTTTTTTTTAGGGATGTCCGATGCCACTTTTTCAGGCCCAAGTACATCCCCTCATGTACTTGCCGATACCAATTACCGATACTTTTTCTTAAACGGACAGGTGACTTTAAATGATCCATAGTACAACTACATGTTATGTACTATGGATCATGGTTTAACCTATTCATGTTAGCAGTGGAGAATTGTAACTCTATTGCTGGAGTGTAGTGGAGGTGTGTGCTGTATATATGCACTACATATACATTACACACGTCCAGGACACTATAGCAATAGATTTACAGCCAGCCCCATCCCAGCTTCCCTTACTCACAGTTTCATTCCGATCCCCGTAGCCTCACGCGGTGCCTCTTGTAGTCGGCGCTGGGCAGGATCGCTGCATCGCATCTCGGTGCTCAGCTTGTGGGAGGCGCTCACAATTCTGCCCTGCTAACATGAATAGGTTAAATCATGATCCATAATACATATACAGCACATACGTCCAGTACGCTGCAGTAATGGTTACAATTATCCCCTGAATATAGGTTAAATCATATCCATAGTACATAACATGTAGTTGTACTACGGATCATTTAACCTATTCATGTTAGCAGGGGATCATTGTAAATCTATTGCTGCAATGTACGGGACATTTGTGCTGTATATGTACAGTACATATAGATATACAATTCTGCACTGCTAACATGAATGAATGGGTTAACCATACATATGAGTATGATCAGCTTAATTTAAACATTCTTGTCATTGAAAGTTTAATGTTTTAAAAAGCATATGTCTGTGTATAGTTTATCATTGTATATGTCCATGGGGACAGTTTGCTCAAGATATACTTGGATCTTCTTAATGTTTGTTAGTGCTACTCAATAGAAACTAGATTGTCTGTCTACCGTGCTTCGCTTATACTTTTTTTTGTAGGAATTTGTGGGCTGAGTGGGACTACATATCATCTCCCCAAACAGCACTGCTGCCGTGTCTAGTGGAAAAGCTCTGCCATTAACAAGTGCAGCCCCATGGCCTGAATACTTCATAAAATCCTGGTCATGTGGTTCCCTGTGCTGGCTTTTATAATTTTGTCTTTCTTTTTTGGCCGGTATACATGCATATTCTCGTGGAATGGGGTGAATCATTTAAGTAAGCCATTTGGGTCTCAAATGCAGTTCAGTTTTAAAGATATCACAGACCTTAAACTGGTGGCAAATAAATGCTGACTTCTTAACGCTTTTTCTGGTAATACTGTCCCATAAAAATACATGCTTGGGTTCGCAAAGCATACATTGTTACACCTATGGAAGAGGGGCGCAGAAAGGCTTGTTACTGAGAATTGAAGAGGGTGAAGTGAATGTTCTCAGCTAATTCCACCATTGAGATGGGTCATCGAGTGGATGGCAGGGGTGAGGAAGGATCATCAGATAAAGAATGTTAACACTTTTCCGACATTCGGTGGCTATATACTTGATTGTGACTCGGAAATATGGAAGGCAAACACAACCAGACAACATAAAATGCCACATTTTATTTCATAAAAGGTTTTCTCGAAAGTGCATTTTGCTGAAGTGCTCTGACCAAAGGCTAGGCTTGGAATGAATAGGCTGCATATTATCCACCTCAGTACTGCCTTCTGTGTGAGTCCTTTTCTCTCCGTATGGTGTAGCCTCCAGTGTCTTTGTTAGCGTGATTGTGTTATTGGTGGCTACAAAGAGTCACTGATTAAGCAGTGTTAAAGAAGAACTCTGAGAAACCTTTTCCTAATCCTGGCAGTGGGACTACCACCCTCACTGCAAGGAGTAAGTGCTTGTTTTCGTCTAAGTGCGAAAATACTTTTTTTTCACCCAATCCTTGGAACTAGTTCTCTGGTAGACTGGACTCTCCAGCCACTCTCCTCTACTCCAATGATATGTCCCTCAGCGTCCTCACATCCAGTACACAGAGTATTGGATTTGATAACACTTGGGACCATACATCACTGGAGCAAAGAGGGAGAGAGGCTGGAGGTCTAACAGCGAGCTGGTTTCAAGAAAAGGGTGTGTATAATTTTGTTATGAAAAAACACTGAGTGAAGCACACTTATTCCCCATAATGTTACATCACATGAGAGCTTCTTTTTTGGCCCATAAGTTTATATTTTTCAATTTTGCAAACATCCTTTTAAAGGATAAAAAGTGAAACTTAATTAATTACCCCCAGTTGCCTTTTTCCCAGAGCGGTTGTGTCTCCTTAGTAAAACATTTGAGAGAATGGGTCTTGCCAGCAGTGATGGCATAATGCCTGCATGTTCAGCCTGATCATTTTGTGAGTTACCTTGGCTATAAATCTGTTTTAACATCTCAAGCCTTAAATGCATTAGCTCAGTTTGAGACAACTTTTGTGGCTGATATTTTTCAGGTGCACTGCCTGTGCTCTGCGTGGGCTATGCAAGTCTTAATTGTAACCTGCCAAGTCTAGCTCCTGAACGCATTTAATTGTAAAAAAGCAAACCCCCAATTGTCTTTACAGATATTTTTTCCATCACTGTAAACAAAGATTAGCAGCAACAATTGATCTGGGTGCATCAAAAGCATGTACATCTTTGAAAGAAAAATGCCATATACCATGCAGTATACATGTTGGTGTGTTTTTTTATGCTTAGCAAGGTAATTAAAATGAAGTGATGATCTCAGTTTTGCTTCGATTAGTTTTGTCTTTGGTTATATAGTACAGAAATAAGGTGTGCAATTTTTTTTGCTCTGCCAAAAAGATCAATGCATAGTGTTTATTACCCATAGTGGCAATAGCTAGCCAACACCTGTCATGGGTCTGTGTGTCTTTTTTTTTAAATGTATTTGACTTTTTTTTTTCATGATCATTACCGCAGATTTCAGTTATTCTGAGTCGGATTATACTGTCATCTTCAGGAGGAATTGGGCACTGGCAAACAAAAAAGCTGTTGGCTTGCCAGGTATAACCTATTCTATCTGTATGGCTCCAGTATATCAGAAGGAAATTTCTCTTCACTGCTTGGATGTAGTTCGTGCTGTGCAAGTTTATCTCTCAGCCACTGCTTCCGACTGATTCTCTTTTTATCATTAATGATAGTCCCCTTAAAACCATCTCTAGGTGGCTCAGACAGATCATCGTACAAGCTTATGGTTTGAAGGACAAAGTTCCACCCTTTCCGGCTCAATCACACTCTACGAGGTCTGAGAGGGCTTCTTGGGATTTTCTGGGTCAGGCAACTCTTTCCCAGATTTGCAAGGCTTCCACGTGGTCTTCTGTTAACACGTTCTGGAAGTTATATCAGGTGAATGTTCAGGTCTCATCTGCTTCCAGTATCAGGTGTAGCTGCAGGCTGCCTCCAGTTTAACCGTTCTGTTTTGTGGGCCTTTTAGAGGGTTATTCACAAAAAGGTGAAGAGTTTGGAGAAGGCAGGGGAAGTGAACAATCTAGGACAAAATAGCCGATTTGGAAAATTTCTCCAATTCAGCGCACTTTCCGGTTCAGCTCTTTTGTCCTAGATTGTTTACTTCTGCCTGCCTTCTCCAAACTCTTCACCCTTTAGTGAATAGCCCTGTTTGTGTTTTAATGCATTTTGCCCACCGCTTGACTGCTTTTGGATCCCCTAATTATTTCGGATTAACTGAAGACTGGGGTGTTAAACCCCCTTCATGTCAAGGGCACTTTTCAGTATTCAGTGCTTCGCTACTTTGACATTTATTTAGTAATGCAACACTGTACTGAAATTAATTTTATATCATTTTTTTGGGACAGACCGAGCTTTCTTTTGGTGGTATTTAATCACCACTGTTTTTTTTGCTATATAAAGAAAAAAGTACCAAAAAGTTTAAAAAAAGGTTTTCCCTACGTTACGAAACATTTATTACCCAATTTTATGAAATATAAAAAGTGGGGTCACGTCGGGTAAATAGACACCAAACATGTCTAGCCTTTAAAATTGCTACACCCTGTTTTGCATTTTGTCGGAGGAAAAAAAAAAAATCTGTTTTGGATATTAAGGCCTCATTCACACAGCGTTAACTTGCGGCATACACGTCCGTGCGGCATGCATACCTGTATCGGGCCGTTTCCGGGAGGGACAGCTGCTGCGTGTAAAAGCCTGCTCTTCCTTATGGGAGAACGTTGCCGTGTGCTGTCATACCCACACCTGAACTGCACATCCGTGCGGGTCCGTGTGTCCGTACTCGGGATAGCACCTGTCCCTCCCTGGAACGGACCGATACGGGCGTGTACGCCCCAAGTTAACACAGTGTGAATGAGGCCTAAAGCTGGATTACTGCTAAACATTTTCTTTTGTTATTGATCGCTTGGTAAATATTTCTGTCCATTTTTTATTACTTCAGGATACCTGTGGGGACTTCTTGTCCCGGTGACACCCGTTACCTAAAATGAGGAGAAATCTCCCATCAGGACACCTCAATTTAAGCCTGACCTTAAGTTCTAACCCTCTGCCACCCTATCAAAAAAAAAATACAAAATATTCAGTTATGCTTTCTGATGCCCCGAATTCAATAACAAAATCTTGCTTGCTGAATTTATAAAGTAGTGTACAGAAAAGTGGACTATTTTGACCATAGGCTGCTAACCTGAGACATTCTCCGTTGGCTAATTGCTGAGTCTATGGTTAGTTGCGG
>NW_017307699.1:286307-289808 GCF_000935625.1 Nanorana parkeri
GGGGGGGGGTTGGGGGTGTTTGTCACATGAACATGCCTGGAGCATTGACACTTATCCAGCACCATTGCAAACCTCACTATTGATTTTCTGATTTTGTTTTCTTTGATTTTGTTTGATTTTTTCTTTTGTTTAGGAATAAGGACAAATAAACCCATCCTTGGCAAAACACTTAATTTCTCAGTAAAAGGAAATGAGTACGAGACGGAGATCCAACAACCTCAAAGAACAATATATGGTTACAATAAAAGATAACGCCTGAAAAATAGACATTGTCTACAAAAGTCAATGAATGATGGTTTTTACACCCTTGCCTATTCTATTTTTCTTTTACTTTGATGTATTTAATATTGAAGTTTAGTCTTTATTCTCCCAAACGCTGATGGTAATGACGAATATGGCCAACTTTCTTAGTGACACTAAACTCAGCAGGGTAAATCTTAAACATGCCCCTTAATAGTACCTTAACTATTTACAAAAATTTATCTTATTTGTGTATCACTCAGTTGTAGATCCTGAAATCATCTCCTGAATTCATGCTGACGCTGTTCTTCCTTCTGGAGGGTGGCTACTACCGCTCCAAGCGGGTGAGCTTGGAGCGGTAGTAGCCACCCTCCAGAAGGAAGAACAGATGACTACAATCTTATGTTTAATTTACCAATTTGTATTGACATTGTAGTCTATCACAGGAGTGAACTTGGAGCGGTGACTACTTTACAACACACACAGGGACCATGGGGAACAAAAGTAGCCACCCTCCAGAAGGAAGGACAGTGTCTGAACCAATTCAGAGATGATTTGAGAATCTACAGCCGAGTGATACACACATAAGATACACTGGGAAGCTGGCGTCAGGTGATACATCCGTTCTCTTGGTGTTTGGGATGTTCTGGCCCACCTGCTGGTGTGCCTGTCAGCCCCCCCAGGGTAAACGACCTCTGGTGCTGGATCCACAATAATTTTGTTCCACAATTTCATCTACACATGAAGTATTCTAGCCACTGGGTCAACTTAACAGCCAGTCAATCAGTAATAGCAGCTCCCATATTTCTGTATGTAGAAGCTTCACTTTAAATTCTAAGACACTTTATTATACAGTGCCCGACATTCTGAGGTCACTTTATGTAGACAGTGTATGGGCTTATTTTCTAGCATAACCACACACCACTGTGGCCTTGTGTGTTGTAGTTGGGGTTTCTTCTGAGGGAGACAATCCCGTGCTCTCCCCACAAACACCACATTGAAACTTCTCCCAGATCAGTGGAAAGTGGGCGACTGCCTGCAAGTGCTGACATCACCATTCCCTGATCAGTGTGGGAAGCCCATTCCAATAATTCTGCTGAACGCATATTTCCCTAGGCAGATGGAAGTCAAACTTTGGCTGGAAAGTACAACACTTTTTTCTTCTAAATGTTCCATCATGTGCAGTGTTAATGCGGCTTCTAGCCAGATGTTGAGCATTTGTTCTGTGATTCATCAGCCATATGAATCCAATTTATTTTACTCTATGCCTCTTTCAGGAAATCATTTCAGTTTCTGACCAAGGTTAAGCGACGACCTCCAGGTCTGTAGGGCATGTAAGGAAATACAAGGCACTCTTGGGCCTCATTCAAACTGGCATTGACAAACCTGTGATTTTCATAGGTTTATAGGACATCTCTAAATGCATAGATTTTTTTAAACGTTTACCTGCATGTAGCTGTGTTTTTTAGTTTAGTTGCATTTAGCGAAAATAGAATTCTTTCATCTAGGAGCAGATTAGGTACTGTGAATGTTTGTAAAAGTATGTGATGGGGTGCAATCGCTTTTCGGCCAACAATTTTTCATAGGAAATTTCAGCAGAATTTGGCTGAAATTCCAGCTTTTTATGGCCAGCTTTAATCTGGCCATACACTGTTATTTTCTTTTTTTAAACCTGCAGGCTTAATGTCAAAAATATTACTGGTATACTAAACAGCATGGATGGACAAATCTCCTGCTGGGCTATTCTATTCTGACAGTCTCTGGTGTGCCACTGTCGGAATACCCTAATAGTGACAGCAGCCAATTGGAATATTTTCCAACCACCCTTTTTGAATTTTTGAATTTTTTTTTGTTCAAAGGATGCCAGACAGAAGGCTGCCTTCGGGGCCATCCACTGAATAGATTTCGGCTGGTTAATAAAAAAAAAAAGACTGGGCGAAATTCGTTCAGTGGATGGCCAGATTTAGTCTGGACTGCACAAACACTTTTTACCATTAGTGGACTACTATTATTAAAGATACAAGGGTTTTTTTTTCTCTACTAAAAGCAATATGGGTTTAGATAAATCATATATGTAAATATAATCTATTACAATGAGCATTTTTCCTGTAGAATTCGGTAATCTCTCTTGCGAGAGAATTACATCTCCCCTATTAGCTGTAAGCTGGATTTGATTAGCCGACTGAAATAAGTCAAAATGTCTGTATTGCTCATAGCAGCAAATCAGATGCCAGCTGTTAATGAGAACATAGACCTTGGAAAATAGTTGGATGTTCAGACGTGAGCTGAATTTCCCATAACGTCTTCCAGGACAGCATCACGAGATGGAATCTCCTCCCCCACACACAGGAAACACGTCACTTAATCTGCTTAAAAGACCCTCCTCTCCTCCACTCCCTCAGTCTTTTGTGTTTCCTCAGTCAAGCATATTACTAGGAAGCAGAGAGGAGACCACGGAAAGGCTGGATTAGCTCTGTGGAAAGAGTATTGATGAGACCAGGTTTTTATGTCTGCCCTTAAAACTACTACGTTTTAGGCAATAAGAACATCTATGATAAAAATATTAGTTTCTTCAAATCACATTTCTGTTTGTATACATTCATAGCTGCAAACTGTGCTTCATAGTACTAATTGTAGTTAAGTTTCTAATGTCATATGGACGATTTTGTGCAGTATTTGGTGAACTCTCTCTTTAATTCTGCATTCCTGAAGTCCCAGTGGAAATAGTCCTCCAGTCTATAGAATTTGTAATTCTGGCTCCAGTTATTCAGTAGTATAAGAACACATGACAGGCTTTCGCAATGTAAGATGTAAGGGTTAAGCTGGCCATACACCTTACAATTATCTGCAGATTTTCTGTGGTCAGATGGAAAAGGTGCAACAGATTCCTCCATCTACACTTAACTGTGTGGATGGAGTAATCTCCACCGGGCCAATCTGTTGCACTTTTTTTCCATCTGACCACAGAAAATCTGCAGATAATTGTAAGGTGTATGGGCACCTTTAGCCACTGTTCAACTGTTTTCATCATGTGACCGGTGTTCTTTAGAGTAAATGGGTCCTTTTTTCCACCTAGTATGGCTAAGTTCCTGGGAATTTTTGTATTGTATTGTACCCAAAATTAACATTTTGGTGTAGCAAACCCTAAACCTACAATCAACAGTTAAAATACTATAGTATATGCAAAGCTATATTGAAAATATGCTACCGTTTCCCATCAACAGCTATTTTTTTTTTTTTTTTTTTTTTTTTTTTTTTTTT
>NW_017307699.1:290109-317438 GCF_000935625.1 Nanorana parkeri
CTCCTGTCCCCTAAAAAAACTTTTTTTTTTTTTTTTTTTTTTTGTGCTTTTTTTTTTTAATGCATGTGTATCGATCTTACTGAGAAAAACGACATGTTTTAGTGTTTAAAGGTCATTCATACAAGGTGAAAGGACCTTGTTCCTTTGTTGCATTTACTCAGGTATAGGCAAATATTGATAATTTTACTGCTACTCTACAAGGGTAATGGAACAGTTCCTGTGAACTTCTGCTGTCTGTCCATTCACATATTATAGAGTAATGTAACAGTTGATGAAGTGTTCTTATGCTCTTGTTAAGCAGTCTTTTTTTGACAATGTTTTATTTTGTCCAATTCTAGGATACAGCCTAACGGTGAAGATTAAACGTCTGGATTAGACTTGGGGAGGGAGTTATTCTTCAGAAGCAGCTCCTTGGCAGCACAAGAGGAAAAGAGATGTGAGAAGCGATTGGGATGTAATTCTGCGGTGGAGATCTGTTAAGGAGCCCGGATCGGAGAGGAGAGAAGCAATGGGAATTGGAGGCCATGGTAACCTGACATAAATGGCAGGCTGGAGGCGATTTCACCTGTTCGCGTCCTGCTTTTACTGCCTTTTACTGTGCTGTTGCTGCTGCTCTCCTGAGGGACTCCACATATTGGCATTGGGCAGCCAGAGGACAGTGCTGAAGCAATTTAGGTGAATACTGGAAGAAGGTGGGGTGTTTGGCCTCACCATGATTCATCTATGGAAACTGGTTCGGCACATGCGTCAGCTGGAACTCCACCGCTTGATCCTGCTGTTGATTGCATTCAGCTTAGCATCCATGTGCTTCTTGGCTTACTATGTCACCAACAGCCCTAAAATTAAGGAGCCTCCCCCTCTACCCTTTAGTGACTGCAGCAACCAGCAGAGGATTGTGGTTCAGCCCCAAGCTAGCTGGCGTACAGCCAAATCTATGGACACCTCCCGTACTGAACCCGTGGTGCTTGTATTTGTTGAGAGCATATACTCCCAGCTTGGGCAGGAGATTGTTGCCATCTTGGAATCTGGCAGATTTAGGTACAGGACAGAAATTGCTCCAGGTAAAGGAGATATGCCAACCTTGACCGATAAAGATCGGGGCCGCTATGCTCTCATCATTTATGAGAATATCCTGAAATATGTCAATTTAGATGCCTGGAACAGGGAGCTTCTGGACAAATATTGTGTGGAATACGGTGTTGGCATCATTGGATTCTTCAAAGCTAATGAAAACAGCTTGTTAAGTGCACAACTGAAAGGTTTCCCACTCTTCCTACATTCCAATTTGGGATTGAGGGACTACCACATTAACCCCAATGCACCACTTCTGTATGTTACCAGAGCTAATGAGGTGGAGCAAGGTCCTCTTCCTGGAGATGATTGGACAGTGTTCCAGTCTAACCATAGCACGTATGAACCTGTACTGCTGGCTAGCACCAAGTCTGCAGAATCCATTCCTCACCTTGCTACACACAAAGCACTTCATGCCACCGTGGTACAAGACTTGGGCCTTCATGATGGCATCCAACGGGTGCTTTTTGGCAACAATCTTAACTTTTGGCTACACAAACTTATTTTTGTTGATGCTATTGCTTACTTAACTGGCAAGCGTCTCTGCCTCACTCTTGACCGATATGTTTTAGTGGACATTGATGATATATTTGTTGGTAAAGAAGGAACACGAATGAAGGTTTCTGATGTGGAGGTAAGTCATTTCCCTCTAACCCTTTTGTTGATGAAAATGTGTTTGCATACCCGCAAAGAGAACTGGTCTTTGAGAAACGCATAGCAAGCGTCCCTCTGTCCATGCCTCTGCCCTGCTCACATCTATTTTATTAGACGGTCTATTTCCACAGCCATCAGTCTAGCATGTACTACTTTTTTTCAGAATGCAAGGCTTGATATTGCAGTGCTGCATATTACACTGCGGCTCATGTCTGCCTGGTAATACATTGAGATGCCAAATGAATGGCAATACATCTAGTGCACGGCATATTTATTTGCACTGTGCGATAGAGTGCGCTAAATACACCGTAATGTCTGCTTAGCACAACGCTATAGTGTGCAGGGGCTCGAATATTATTTTAGAAGACGTTGTTTTGGTAGATAAAAAAAAAATGATAGGGTTGTGCCATGCACCCCTTAAGTTTTTTTTATTTATTTATTTTTATTTACCTATTTAGCGAGCCGATAATCTCAATTACAGAAGCCTAATTACCTACCTTCTATCATTTAAATGGTGCACATTCTGAACTCCCAACCCATGTGACTGCAATCCTATTATAATAATCTCTTTATTTGGCATTATCCAGTTGCAAGATTTCATAGGTCTTATGCTTTTGTATACTGCATTGTAAGCACCTTATGGCAGATACTGTTGTCTGTGAAATACCCTTCATTTGAGTTGTAGGGGAGTGTGTAGACTTTCAGCTATTAGCTTGTGTGTATTGTAAATAATAGTGATCTGCACCCCTCACTGAAATGTGTGTTCTGTTATTTTGAGACCCCATTTTATTTAAACTGCAATTTACATACTGTAAATTCACGCCAATCCCTATCTCCCATCCATTGCATACACATACAGACATATTAGGGCCAGAAATTCTAACTACCAAGTCGCTCTGCTTCCCATGTCTTCTGCACTTTACAGCTAGTCACTTGAAGGGCATTTGACTAATATAAAGTTATATTATAGTAATGTTTGAGGTTTTTTTTTACATTTTAAAATGGATGAAAAGCACCCAGTGCGGCCAAATAAACTCTGGAACCTAAGGGATAATCATGCAGTGTGACCTCACTGTCAGCAGTTCACATGCAGATGGCATATCCTTCTAGTAATAAAAATCATACAGTCTGTGTGTGAAAGAGGCCTAATAAGAACTTTACATCCAGCATGCACCTTATATGCGAGAGTGCCTAAAAACACTGCATTGTCCATTGCATTGTCCAATTTTTTTTTTGTTTTCTTTCTGTCTCGTACATTAAAAAAATCTGGTTGCTAAGAGCATCAGTTCTGCCTTCAGACATTTTAATTATGGCTGGATCTCAGGATTCAGGGTGCTGACAAATGCCAGCTGGCATCAAAATCTAAATGATGTTTTTATTCTCATTGGAAGCCTATTTTCCCTGGCTCCCTTACATTTATGTGTAATCGCTGCTTTGATTGGAAACTAGATTGTATTTTCTCTGACTACACGCTTCTAGTGATTACTCTAAAGTTGAAGTAATTTTTGAAGCAGCTTTTTACGAGCTTTGCTTTTCCATATCGTCATGTCCAGTATAAGGTCCCCTTTCTCTAAACATATGTCAGACCATTCGCTAGGCAGTTGCTGATGGGATACGTCACCTTAAGAAGGTATTATTGTTATCTGATCTGTGCAGATTGATAGAATACCACAGAAAAGAACTATAAAGCACTATACTTAAAGTGAACCTTTACCACTGACTAAAAATCACATCAGCATACAGCTCTGCATGCTGATATGAAATCATCTTGCATTCATTAGCTAAACAATCGCAATTTTATTTTACTTGCGATTTTTTTCCCCCCCCACTTCCTGGTCCACTTAGGCACAAATGATGTACTTGTGCTCAAGCGTTGCTTCCTGGGAAGGTTACATCAGCAGAACATTGCAGGGAATTCTCATCTGTAAACTCATGAGATCCTAAGGAAAGGCATTTTCCTCCCCTGAGATTATGTGCATGGTCACATGTCCTAGTCACATGTGCCAGAATTCCAGGAAGTAAAGTGAGATCTAGTAACCTGCCCTTACTTAAAATGACCACCGCAGGGATCCCCCCTCCCTCTGTTTCTCTTGCGCTGACTAAAGAGATGGACCGTGAGGGGGTGGGCACAGCGGACTCTGCCTCTAGAGAGGTAGAGCCAGCTGTCAATCGTGTGACTCTAAAGACAACTATGGCCAAAAAAAGGTTGAGCCATAGTTCTCTTTTAACAGTGCAGTTAATTTCAAACCATTTGGCAAACTTTAAAATCTCTTGCCAGACACGTATGCATCCACAACCTTATTTCTAAGAGCCTGGGGAGCCCTTTGGTCTTGGAATGACTACACCACACAAAGAGATCACCAGACCCCTGGATATCTAATGTTTAACTTAGACAGGCTCCAGTAAATGCTTCTAATCATTGGCACCCAATCTGGCAACACCAGATTATAATTTCATGAAGTGATGCTAAACGTGGGGTTGTATTTACTTTTTCCGTGTGATAAAACTGTATTTACGTTCATTTAGAGTTTAGAATGAATACACCATGTATCTTTCCCCCCCCCCCCCATGTTTATCACCTTTTATCTGTAGACGCTGTTTGAATCTAATGTTTGTCTTTTCAGATGTTAGCCAACACTTTCCATGTGGTGTACTTACTTTTTCACATGACTGTATACTGTTAACTCCAGGAAGAAATCAGTGTTTTTGTCTAATTACTGATTTGCTTAGTTTAAGATGGGACAAGGGAAAGTTTTATGTAACTTCAGGCTAAAATGGAAAAATTGGGTGATCGTGATGGATGGAATTCCTGATTTGGATTGCATTGACGAAAAATTATAATCCTCCTTCAGTGCAGTGATACAAATTTTGTAGAAGGGATAGTGAGCTGCAAATCACTTTAACAAATACAGTTACAATACTCATGGCGGCTTTAACGAGCATTTGCAGACTACAAATGTAACAAGTTGCATCCATCGTCTGCCTGGTTGTTTCTAAAGACCGTTCAGAGGATTGTAACTGTCACTTAGTTCCAGTGATTTACTGACCGCTATTTTGAAGAGTTCCCAGACTTGGTTCACCTTTTTATATATGAATGTGAGAAAAGCAACAGGAATTGTGCTGGGAAGACCGCAGTTTTCTAACACATTCAGCCAGCTTTTGATCTGAAATAGATCAAGGCATCCTATGGCAGTTTTCACAATTTCAGTTTTGAGCGATCGAGATACAGAGATTGGTAGGTAGTGATATAGTGGTAGAGAGAGACAGACAGATGAAGAGTTATATTTATGCCTGTTGGGCTTTCACATCTGGAGGGTTACACCACAGATGCTCTAAACCCAAGATACCTGAAGCAGTTTAGAAACATGGGGCAGCTCTACCCTCTTGTCTCCAATCCCACTGCTTGAACCTCTGTGCCTGGAAAAGCTTCTGCCAGAGTCTTCACTGAGCAATAGGTTAAAAAAAAACGGCACTCGCAAGGGGATTCGTCCACCCAGTTCTTTATTTACAAAAAAGCATAACGGTAGAAAACAAACAACTGCTTACATGTTTCAGCCCCCAAACTGGGCCTTAGACGTAGCCCAAGTCGTGGCCCTGTTACGACTAAGGCTCAGTTTGGGGGCTGAAACATGTAAGCAATTGTTTGTTTGCTGGTGGTATGCGTTTTTGCAAATTAAGTACAAGATGGGCGGATCCCATTGCGTGTGCCGGTTTTTTACCTATTGCCCAAGATAACTGAAGGGTCACATTAGACATACTCAAGGCAATCACTTTTGGGATTCACAATGCCATTTCATCCCTACTAAGAGCAGCAGGTTTTGTTTTGTTTGAACTCACGATCAGAAGTTTGCACCTAGGCAAGAGAGAAATCCTGTAGTATGCTATGCACTTTGAGGGCCAGTGCACACCTAGGCGATTTATCGCGCAAAACACAGATTTGCATTGTCAATGAAGGCTGCTCACACCTTTTGCGGTTTGTCGCGTGACTGAAATCGCCTGGCCCGCGAAAAGGTGCAGGAGCTATTGGGCAGTTGTTGCGCGGTTTCGGTCCCATAGACAGGGCTTGAAAAATTTGATGGTGTCTCACCAGTCAGTCAAAAATTTCACCAGTCAGCATGACCGGACTATAGCCTTGCAATTTATGTTAAAATTTTTACTATATAATGAAAAAAGTACCATAAAAAAAAATTTCTCTACATTTATGTTATAAAACATTTATTCTTACCCATAATCGCAAAAAACACCCATAGGCGACGATTAAAACGCTTTTACTGTTCATCAGTTTGGTGTTATCGGTGATTAAAGGAGAACTATGGGGTTAGGGCTTTTCCCTATAGTTCTCCTAAGGGTAACGGGAGGACACAAACTAGCGTCCTCCCGTCACCCTAAGCTCAGTATAACGCAAGCTACAGCTCGCGGTATAATGAGACGCCGCAGCTGAAGCGGATCCCGACAATTATGTCTGGATCCGCCCAGCTGCGTGAGTGACAGCTGGCTCTGCCTATCTAGAGGCAGAGCCAGCTGTACCCACCCCGTCCGTTCCGCCAGTCAGCGCTGGCGACTGTAAAACGCCCAGTTGTGAACCCGGCCTTAATGGCTCTAAAATTATTGCTCTCACTCCGATGTTTGCGGCGATATGTAACATGTGCGGCACAATAGGCGCAATCGTCTTCGCACATTTAAAAAAAAAAAAATGTAGGCTTTTTTTTTTTTTAATGATTCTTTAATTTTTGTATTACTTTTTTTTTTTTTACACAACTTTATTGCTATTAGATGGGGTGGCTAAGAAGCCCCCTATGGGATAGCCAATTTACATGACAGGTCCTCTTTATGGAGACATCAGGGGTCTCGAAGACCCCTAATGTCACCTAGGGACCCCCAGAGAAGCTGATGAAGTAGAGATCGGCTACATCAGCTTCTGTAGCTGGGAGAGTGACACAATGCAGGAAGTGATGTAAAATACATCACTTCCTGCATTCGAGGACTGAGAGGAGATCAAAGGGAGTTCGTATACTGAACTCCCTTTGATGTCCTGTCACAGAGCCGTGCCAGTCCCGGCCGCATCGGACGCAGCAGACTCGGGAACGGCAGTGACAGCTGCTAATACAAGCGATCGAGCGTCTCCTAGAGACGCCCAATCGCTTGAATGTAAAGCTCCCGGCAGGCCGTGTAATTACAATGGCCGGCCGGGAAGCTGCTCGTCGGGCTCCACCGTCGTCTCGTCGCGGACGAGCGGATTTTTCAATCCCTGGACATCTCTATGCATTGAAAAACGTGCGGTTTACAGTCGTGCGATCGAGAACAGCTCTGTGTCTGAATCGCCTAGGTGTGAACCTAGCCTTAGGGTTCAGAATGATGTTGGAGGCATCCTCATATTATAATCCTAATATATCAGAGTAGTAAAGGCTTTTACCGTAAATTGCCTATTTAAGGTTACATCTTTGTACATCTTTTGGTTCACAAGTGCAAAGGCCTCATTCACACGTTTTACCTCAATGCATTTTTATTAAAATGAAACGCATCAAAATGCATGTCAGCTTGTCAACGCATGTTGACGTGTTTTTTTTTTTAAATTTAAATGAAAACTCAGGCTAAAATGGAAAGGTGCAACTCGAAAGTATTTATTACATTGTCAACATATTTATAAAATGTTTGTATATGGAGATTATTTTTCAATTAAGACTAAAACAGCACATATTGCACGTGTTGCAGAAGACTCATGAAGCATACAAAATCAATCTGGCCCATGAGGTTTCTGTGTCTGAGTTTTAAAGCATGTGAATTACAGAGACTCTGCTAATGTTCTATCTTTCTGTATGGTGGGTATGACATGTAGAACACAGTGCTAACAGAACAAATTTTTTTGCTATGGTGTGTTTGCTTAGTAGGAGAAAAATGAAGTGTGTGCAGGGTGCTTGCCAATTGTTGTGAGAAGGGGCCAGCGTCTGACCTTTTGTCGTAATTGCTGAAGGATCTGCCTCTTTGTGGTCAGCTTTTAGAATAGCAGAACGATTACCACTAGATTGCCAAGTTGTATAAATCCTTATAGACTTTATTTATCAGCCAAGGGCACAGAGGTAACGTTCTCCTCTCTCTCCTGTCTGGCCACTCTATAGCAAAGGAGGTAAATGTCATTAAGAAATATTCTATAGCAGCTGAGTGCTGATAATGGTCATAAAATGGCAATAGCTGCACCTTTTAAAATTCCCCAATGAAAAATAATTTTCCATCAATAATTTTGTCTTAAATGGAAGTCTATTGGATAATTGCAGTTTTTTAAAGTGTGCGATTTGGATGTGAAGGGGAGTGCATTTTTTTTTTTTTTATTGAATACTTTAGCGGGAGCGAGCCTTTTATTGTTTGGCATTTGGAGCTGTCCTGCCAGCTAATTGATTTTCCTTCTCAGAGTTGGGAGCTGCCAGTGCTGCTGTAATACCAGTATTCATGTTTAGGGGTTTGACCTGTAGTGTAACAAATGGCCGTACTGTGAGTTCTCATTACACCGCTACAGCGTGTGTGACCTTTTCCCCATTTTATGGCACACTTGTGTCTGCCTTTTTGCTTGTCCATTACTGCAGGGTTCTCATCACTTTGCAGCAAATGAATCTGATTTCTTAATCTAGAGTATAAATAAATGATGTCATGTCACAGAATTGTAGGTCGATCTACATTTCATTTATTTATGCAGTTGTCATGTATCCCTGAGCAGTCATGAGGCAGAGCAGCTCATTATAGTTCAGAGCATGCTCTCTAAAAAGTTTCCTCGAGGTGGAAGAAATATACCAGCAAATGCCTTTTGATGCTACGGTCTTTGGACAGTCACATGCAATTTAGGGTGATGGTTCTTGCCATGGTCTTTAATATTCATAGAATTGACAGATTTAGAACTGACACTTCTCATTGTATGTTGGCTTTGACTTTGTACTATGGCAGATTTTGTTGTGGTGTTCTAATCTTTTAGGTATCCACAAGGATGTAATCTGCTACATCATATTTACTGTGTATTAAAGTGTAACTAAACCCAAGAACAGTAATGTCATTTAAAGCAGTACTCTGGGCAAAAATGTTGTTAACCCCTCCAATGGGGTATTACAAGGGTTAAGTGCTTTTGTCTAGGTGCTAAAAAAGTCACTCGCACAGCATAGATGGCTGGCTGCTACTACGGTCCCTGAAGCCTTCCACCTTCTCTGCTGCAGCGATAATCTGTCCCTAAGTGTCCTCATGTTCTATACACCGTGTACAGAAAGTGATGGCTCCAAGATTCTTACCTTTGACGGCTTCAGTGGAGGGGGAGAGAGGCTGTGTGGACTGGTCTAAGAGCAAGTCTGCTCTGAGAATTGAGTACAACTCCTTTTTTTTTTTAGCACCTAGGCAAAAACACCTAATCCTTGCCTTGTGGGGGAGCTCAACTGCAAGAGTTAGAATTGTCTGCAGGCAGCCTGTAGTGGGTTGGGTTTGCTGGGTCCCTCCTACAGCTTTGTTCTCTGTACAGACCATGTACAGCACCATGATGATGTCACTGCTACTGGTACAAGGTAATAGCTGGTTATGCACAGGCATTTGGTGCACACTATCATTTGTGGCTACTGATGATTCTATTGAGAAAAACATTTTTGTGCCTGGAATACAGTTTTAGGGCTTGTTCACACCACATGCATGCGTTAATCGTATGGTTCGGTGCGCAATGCACCCACCGTGAGTTCAGTGTGGGAGGTGTGTTGCATTGCCATTTTATTTGAAGCGCTCCCCAAACACAACTCCTTCCGCAATGCCCTCGACCACACTGGAAAGCGCAGTACCACAATAGCTTGCTAACCGGTTGAAAAAGATTGTGCATGCACGGTATTGCGGTACCGTATGTAGTGGCACGGTCAAGCGCTTTGAGGGCAGGGATGTATGTTTGGGGTGCCATTCATATGAATGGTAATGCAACGCACCTCCCGCACTGTTAACACATGGTAGGTGCATGGCACGGTAGAGTGTGTTAATCACATGGAGCTGTGCATTTAACGCATGCATGGTGTGTGAACAAGCCGTTAATGAAACAGACCAGGAAGATTTTTTGTGGCTGTAGGAAAGCCTCCCTAAGCCCTCATTCACACTGGAATAGGCCGGCATGTACAGCTCCGTGCTGCGTGCAGGGACCGTACCGAGCAGCTCCCAGGAAGGACAGGTGCTGCGTGTGATGCTCACCCGCCCTGTGCGGGTGAGCGTACTCATACGCTGACGGGATGGATCCTGTCTGCGTCCGAGCCAGGAAACACGCACCCCTAAGGACCTGCACTTGAGGTGAGCGTAGGGGGGTGTACAGCCACGTAGTGCCATAGAGAAGGACGGGGGCTGCGTACTACTCGCACGCAGCACCTGTCCTTCCCGGGAGCTGCTCTGTACGGCCCTGCACACAGTATGGAGCTGTACGTGCGGGCCGATTCCAGTGTGAATGAGGGCTCAGGGTGACCTGTCATTTCCTCCCACCTTTCATATGGTAATATTTACATTCAGTGTAATTGCTATAATTCAGTTTTATTTCCTGACAGACTTGACAAATAGAGGAATTTGTGAGTAGTAATCAATTGGGGAAACTAGCACATGACTAAATGGATTTGATTTTGGCCTCTACTGGATTTGCACATAAGGATTTTAATTTTCCTCAGGCGTGAAGTTTTAAGGCCCTGAGACGACTGCTCCTTTCATGTTGTTTCAAGGACATGTTTTCCATTTTTTATTCCTGGTGTCACATTGCTGATAGAAAGCCGGGATCCCTCCTGTGGACACGTCCCCTGTCTGTGCTCTAGGTAGAAGCTCATAAGCGAGGTGTAGATTTTGCTATGGGGTGGAGGAGCGCAGACTTGTCGGCGGGGTGTCTGTGTGACAGCTTGTCAGCCACCTCAATGTATCTGGTGCGTCTGCCATTCCCTGTGCTCAGTGCGCCTCTCTGATGTCCACTGAGATTTTCTGTGGCTTTGCTCCTACTTGTTATCTGTTAAGGTTTCACGCGGCTAGAAAAATATGATCCTACGAAGGCTTTAGAAATCTTTTCATTTCTACCTATTTAAACAGATGACTTGTATCGATGTAATTCACTTTAATGGGGAAAGCAAACTTGTCATTTTCTATAAAATATTTAGACAATAAAGACTTCACACAGCACATTTCCCATTGTATTATCTGTTTTGCATGCGTTCTCTCTGTCTTCTCTGCCCATGTGACTCGCTGATGATCTTCATACAGGGAAGTAATAGATGTATTTGATGTAGCTAACATAACGTGGTAAACCAGAAAATGAATTCATATTTATGGGCTTGTTTTTTTTTTTTTGTTTTTTTTTACTGCGATGGCTGAGTCACTGGAACAATCCATTCGCTGCACAGGTCTATATCACTAAAACTGTCTGTCAGGGAGACCAGAGGATGAAAAACGATCGGCATCTGCAACACAAACGGCTTCACAGCAACTTGTCATAGACTGTTACAAATTCCTGTATAATGGGCTGAAGCCTTGCCGAATTGTTTCCAGCATTTAGAAGCAGTTCTTTGTGTACCGGGGGGAGGGGATGCTGAGCCTCATACTTGTAATGCTCATAGAGGAGGATTACAAGTATTAAAACCAACCTACCTTATAATACTTGCCATAGATACTGAATGCCAGTAGGGCCTTTGACTATTCTACCACTTTTTTTTTTTCTTTCCATTTGGAGCATTTATTTGTACTTACCTTCAAGTCATTTCTGAGAATGCTGGGCAGTGAGAGATTTGTTGTCCCAACTTTGAGGACCTGTACTATGACAAAAAAGTAAGCCGAGAATAAAGTACTTGACCCCAGTATTCCCTGTGGTCTCCCTGCAGCTGTTTTTTTTTTTTTGCCCCCATTGCTGGCTTACCAAACCTGTTCTGCATTGTTGTTATGTGGAGCCGGACAACTTGGTTGAGGCGCAGGGCTCTGCTTCCTCATGTCAGAGTTGCTCCTCTTGATTGGTAGTGCAATATTTGGGAAATTGTAGAGGAAACCTATCCACAGATTGGATGAAGTAATATGATGCTTGCACTGCAGGCCCTCAGGTACAACTTCTGTTCCTGCAAAGAGAATGGTATGCATTACAGTAGTGACATCTCAAAATATCCCTCTTAATCTGGTGAGACAGCAGCAAGCGGCACAGTGCCTTGGGTGATCTCGCAGTGCAGATATACCACAAGAGTGTCTGGGAACAGGAAGAGCCCTGCTATTTTTTTCATGAGGGATTCAAGACGAAAAGTAAATCTTTCAAGGTATTGCTTAGGCACAATTACTATTTCTAGATGTTCCCTATAACATAGTCTTCACATTTTAAGTTCAAGTCTGTTACATCAATTCCCTCTGGCCCTTCCCAGAGCTTCTCAAGTCTCAGCCGGGATGCATAATCCAAAGGCTTGTTCCGTTTCATCCCTGGTTTCTTTTCTCCCCGCTGGGCGCTGTTCAGCGGGGAGAAAAGAAAGTGACAGCCGGCCGAGCGCTGCAGGACGAGAGCGCTGTGAGCGGCCGGCGTCTCTCCTCCCACACCTCTTAGCCGCCTATCACAGTCCGGCAGAGCGGTGTGGGGGCGGAGACGGCGCTGTCACAGGAGGCTAGGCTTTCCTCTCTACACCGCTCGATCAGCCTCCTGTGACAGCGTGTCAGAGAGAAAAGCAAGGTACACACACTCAGCGATCAGTGATCGCTGAGTGTGTGTACATAATTGAGGATATGGTATGTTAACTATATCCTCAATTATGAATGAATGAGAGTGATCTACATCACCCCCATTCATTCATAGTTGTAGTTATAGTAAACACACAATATCCTCATGTTATCAATGAACAGGAACACTCATAGAGGATTCCTGTTCATTGATAACAGGGGACACAGAAAAAGAGATTGTGGATTGTGTCCTCAATCTCTTTTTCTATTTTAAAAGGGAAATATCAGGGGTCTGTTTAGACCCCTAATATTTCCCCAAAGCCCCTAAAAGTAAAGTAAAAAATAAAAATATTTAATGAATTAATAAAAATTAATATAAAAAATGTAAAAAGTTTATAAAAAATAAAATATTGAAAAAATAAAAAACATTTTCGGCATCGGTTTCGGCCTGACATTTTTTTTATTTCGGTTTCGTTTCGGTTTTAAAATTTCCTCTAGTGTTAACCCCTACGTGACTAGGTGGTCACAAGTGTATATTACATTATTTGGTATGGTATGTGTACCCACAGACATCCTGATTCTGCAGACTGCCAAATGTTAGGCTCTCAGAAATAGACATTTGTTGTCCTCGCAACCTAAATAGAAGTGTGTTTGTGTCGCAGCTTGACCATTTATTTGATTTGGAATTCCAGATATAGATTATAAATAGGGATGTTTAGATACCAGTTCAGATACTTGGCATGTTCATGAGAACTACCAGAGTTGCAGCAGTTGCAACTGGGACTGGGTCCTGGCGCTCCACCACTGTCCTAAAATCATTAGTATGTATTGTTTTTTTTTAAAAACTGTCACATGACCTGAAACAAAAATGTATCCGTAATTGTATCTGTGAGTACTTGGACAGCTGCCTACTAAGCCCTGGTTCACACCTAGGCGTATTGCATATGCGCGTTTGTTGCGCGTTTTTTTACCGCGATTCGTGGTAAAAAAAATCGCATGACAAACTCGCGTTTCTGATGGCTACTTGGCTGTATCCCAATGGAAACGCTCAACAAAAACGGCCCAAAGTAGTACATGTACCTTTTCAGGCGTGGGCCGTTTTGTAGCGTGTTAGGGACGGGCTGAAATACGCCAAGGTGTGAACCAGACCCATTGAATACAATGGGATTTAGATGTTTGAGCGTTTTGTAGAGCGTTCGTTGAGCGTAGAACACGCTACAAAACGTTCATGTGTGAATGAGGGCTAACGTTTGAGTTTTTCTCTAGTCTAGTCTTGGAGCTGGAAAAGTACTTGGTACAAGTACAGATATGGTACTTGGTATCTGAACATCCCTATTTATAAAGTCCTAATATGCCAATATACAACACTGATGTTTAAAAATGTACAATACAGTTTTCACGAGCAAAAACAATGACCATATCTACAGTCTTCTGTAATAGAAAATGTGATGTATGCTTGCTGGTAAAAGGACCATTTGATTATCTGGTAGCTTTTTCCAAAGTCTATGACTGCAGAAGAGTATGTATGTATTTATTCTCAGAACTATTTATTTGTATCTGGACAAATGCTTACACAAAGTATATATTTTCTTTGTTAATATGTCGCTCGTGTGTTACCCTCAGGCTCTGTATAGATGGAGTATGGTGCTTCATTGAAGTGGGCACTCCACATCTCATCCTCGTTCTCATGCTTCGTGCTCTAAATTGTCTCTCGCTAGTCACTTTTCTTCAGTGTTCGATAACACAACCTTATGGTCTTATTTGGGACTTCTAATCTGACAGATGTGCTGTCATGGCAACACCAGGCAATCTCTAAATCTTCATTGGTGCACAAAACTGGTAAAGCCCCTTAGCCTGCTTTTCCACTGCTGAATTCTGTCACCCCTGTAAAAAAAAAATCTTCCGACTTGTGGATGAGCGCCACCGAAAACACGCATTGTCTGCTTCCTTTTTTGACTACACGAGGTATTATATCAAATCACCTAGTGTCGCTAGATGGATGTGTTCTTGAGATTGCATCTTCAATCACAAGGCCCTAATGTGCCTTTGTGTGGCTGCAGAAATTAGCAGCAGTGTGCACAGTACAGATTCATAGATTGGGAGCACACCTGCTCTTTGTGCGGATGACAGGAAGATGGCTTCACCGGTTAGACAAAGACATTTAGTGCAATGATTGACAACGAAATGTGTGTGTTTTCAGCCATTAGCAAAACCTAGAATGCCAGCTACGTTATATAAAAGAGCTATTAGCAACAGTGTACTATGTGTATAGAATATTTATGGTAGAGATGGCTAATAAGCAGGATTTGATCAAGCCACGATGAAGTGTGGTAACCTAAAGCAGCCAATCAAAATTCACTGTTCAGGACTTAAGTACACTAAAATGTTGCTCTAGGGTTATTTAGAGGGGTCCCAGGAAAGCAGTTAAGTTGTACACAAGTGGTGGTTCCATGGGAATTTCTGGTTCTTTCATTTCTGACATCCTAGGGATTTCTTGTTTCCAGAATCTTTATTGGAGTAGAGCTGATTCAGAGCAGGGCATCCCCTTCTGAGACAAACACAATAACATTCAGATCTCAAGCGACATATCGGGCACCCACGTAGACATCTGCACTTATTACATGAAGAATAATGTACATTTTTGTAACCACATCTGCGTATACAAGTGTCTTGTCTGACCATTGCTGTAGCCATAACAGATCTCTCATATCTTGTGGTTCTAGATAAGAGATGGTCCAGTTCAATTAACAGCCCCACTACTTTACATATTGCTTCTGGTCTTGTTAAACGTCAACTACTTCTAAGGGCCATACATTTGCTCCTGATGAATTGGCCAAAATTTGCACAGTGGATGGCTCTTTTGCTACCACCTGACTTGACAAGCTTATACTGAAAAAATGGCAAGGAGCCGGATGAAAAATTGTTGGCTGAACAGCACCCGGATGCAGTCTCAGTTCAGGTATTCACACAGCCATGTGTGCCAGCTATCTAAATACCGTAAGTGGCAGTAGGGCTGCAACCAACTAATTGATATTGAGAATAGTTGTCAACTATTCTCATTTAGTTGGTTGGAACTCCATGCTGATAGGAGGGCACAGCAAGCAGTGGGCGGGTGCAATAGCCAGCCTGCTATTGTAATTTGGAATGGCTAATAGCAGGCTGACTATTGTACCAGCTCACTACCTGCTGTATTTATATGCAACTGTGGTCAGCAGAATCTTGCCACTGGCAGCTATCATTCCCTGGCTGAAGCTATTCAAGCGTCATATGCTTACAATACAATGTATTGAAAGAAAAACAAAAGTGTGTTTTTTTTGTTTTGGGTTTTGACCTGACAAATTCTGCTCCGGGAGGTGCGTTGCTGTGCCATGCATTGCAGTGGCAATCCAAACGCTCCTCCAACCCACAGTGTGATTGCTCGCACTGGAACGCACAATGCCGTGCGTTTCAGTGCAGTGTGATTGCAAAAAAAATGCATGTAGTTTCATTCTGAAGTAAACTTCATGTTTGTAAAACTGCATTTGTATATTTAATTTTAAATTAAGGATGGTATTCCTTCGTCCATGTTTTTGCGTGACAGGAGTTGAACAAGAGAAATCTAATCATGTAAGGCTGTCATTAGCTTCAACATGATTTTTTTTTCATCTTTGAATTAATTTTCTCCCTCTTTAGCCTGTTAAATATCCAATTGGAAGCATTTTGTTAGTGGGAGTGGTTGAGTAGCTTAGAAAAGACACTGGGCAGGGCTGACACCACTCAGTCCACATAAAGCTGTGTGTTGTCAGCCCTTAATAGGGTGTTTTTCTGTACTTGCAGGCTCTTTAAATTGATAAAATATGGGGCAATGTGCATGGATTGCAGATATTTACAGCATATATTTATTTTTTTATTTTTAATAGTGCCTTGACATATGCTTTAACCATACATAGATAGCACATGTATAACACGCATCAAACAAGTAATGATACCATATGCTAAAACTACTTCTAAAGAAAGGAATGGGAATGATCAGCATAAAGAGAGAAATAGGAGGGGAGATGATCAGATGGACATTTGTATAGGAAATGATGAATACAGATTACATTTCATATTGTGGCGTCAGTACCTGTATTGCTGCGTGTTTAACACAAACTATTCCTGACTGCCTAGACTATGAAAAATATAGTACGTATTTAAGGCTAGGTTCAGACCTGAGTAACCCTTGGGATGCGCAATCGTGTGCTAATGCACACAGTGGTTTCAATGGGGTTTCATCCGCGTGGCAATCGACCCAGATGATTGGAAATGATTCAGTTGTTGCTATGGGAGACCGTTAATAACCAGAAAAATTATGCCCCCTTCACCTTTTCAGTGCGATACATTAACATGCTTTGCTTTAAGGCAGCCCTTTCATTTTGCCAGTGCAACAGCACGGCCACAAACGCACTTGCTTTACTTGTCCCTATGCAGCACACAACAATACATGGTAATGTGTTACTTTGCAGTTTGTTGCTTCGCTGCGTTGGGCAGCCATTGAAAAATGACAACAAAACACTAAAGCATGTAACATGCTTGTAGTACTGTGTGTTACCGCAACATAAAAGTGTAAAGCTGGTCTTAATGTAGAAGGGCGCTACTTGGAGAGTAAGGCGTTCTGGCATCTTCCGCTGTCTAGTAATTACAAAGTGTACCACTGAGGTGGAAAATCTTAGTGTGTCCTCCTTTGCAGAAGACACCAAAGGTAGTTATAAAGATGTGAATGGTTGGTGTGTGTTGCAAGGTATTGTTTTTCCCAACAGATTACTTTAAAGCACTCCAGGAATGTTTTTGTTAACTCATACAGTAGGGCTACCCCTGCACTGCAAGGGTTAAGTGCTAGTTTGTGTCTAGGTTAAAAAAGAGAGCGGGGGGGGGAGAAACTCACCCAAAGCTCCGAGCTGGCTTCTGCTTAGACCAGTCCCTGCAATGTCTCTTCCCCCTCTGCCGCAATCTAAGGTCCTGTAAATCATCACATCTATACACTGTGTATAAACGTGATGAAGATTTCAATGTTCTGTGGAGACTGGCTGGAAGGAGCGCGGTGACAGCTGGCCAGCTCAGCTTCGAGTGAGTATATAATCTTTTGTTATTTTTGTCCCTAGACACAAAGGAGCACTTAACCCTTGCAGTGTGGGGGGTAGCCCCACTTTAAGGGTTAATAGGTTTTCCTGGAGATCTTCTTTAAACGCATTGGCCCTAATTTATCAAGCAGCCTTAGAATTTATTGCAAATATAAGGACTGCCTTTGCACACTGTCTTCTGCATATGCTGGTTGTATGACTGGTACAGGTTTAGTACTTTAATTCACTAACACGGAACTAGTTAAAAAAAAAAAAAAAAAAATTGTCCATGTCTGTAGCTATTCTGGTTTAATGGCTCCGTATGACAGACAGATAACAAGTGTTTTCAGAAACAAGTCAAAGTAAGCAAACCAGTGGACTGGACGAATGACATTCAATGCCCAGGGAAAGAAATGTCAGAGGTTATACTATATAGCTGCTAAGTCATTTGATATCACTGTATATATTAAAAGTCCAGTTCTCCTTTTAAATAGAGGACTTTTTGTAGAGCAGGGGCCAAATAACGTTTTAAGTGGAGAAATGTAATAATTGCTATAACTTATGACATGTTTCCAGTTCACGCCATATCATCATCACCCCGTACTTGAATTCTTATGTTGTACAACTTCAAGACATGATTTTGTTTATTGATATGTTACTTGTGAGTACAAGCCCAGCCCATATGAATCACTACATTCTTAATCACAGTCCAGGGCAGATTTCTCTTCACATCATCTGCATGGTACGTTACTAGCTTACAGCTGAATGTGGTAATGCTCCAGCTGTTTAATGCTGAGACGTGTAGGGGCCACTCCTCACGTCAATAAGAAATTACATTTTCTATGCCCACAGGTTCAGTACCAGAGATGCTTCTCTACCTTGCGGGGTATTGGCATGTCTCCCAGCTTTAAAGTTTTCTTATGAAAAACATGCCATATTTTTTTTAAAGGTGGATATTTTGTTAACTTCACCATTAGAGCCCAATAGAACTTTTAATTTAAAGCCACTAAATACATTTTAGTACATCTTTTTTTAGAAAGCAGCCACGGCCGAAGTAAAAGAGCCTACCCCCGCCGGCATACTGAAAAGAAGGACTCTTGCTCTGTTTGGAAGCAATGATCTCTCTGTAGCGGTCCAACACACCCTTGCTGAGTCAGACCTGTATCGCTGCACTGGATAGAGCTCATGCTCCCATCTGTTTTGGAGTGCTGTAGAGACTTCAGACTTCAGTCGTGTCAGACTTCTGCAGAGAGACCACTGCTTCCACACCAAGAGCAAGGGTCCTCCTGAGAAAGGCTTTTCTACTTGGGTTGTGTCTGCTTTCTACACCTTTTTGTGTTCTTGTACCTGCAATATATTTAGTTGATTTATACTGAGAGTTCAGTTGGGCTTTGCCAATACAAAATATTGCCCTCTGCAACTAACCAGCTTCCATTTAAATAAAACAATGTATGTCATTTAATGGGATGCAGCACAAATCCACTCATATTTATTGAGGCCCACTATGCGCCAGCTGCAGATTGCGGTTTCTAAAGTTGAATGCTTTAATTATGTATTAATGTGGCCAGTTCCAGTGACCTGATTTAGAACATGCGAGTGACTTTGTTGTTCTGTCACTTTGTACAAGTTTTAGAAAGGCAAGTAGCCTGTATGCGGTGGGAGGAGTGGACACAGCAAGTGCTATCTGTGCCTTGTCAAGTTATTTTCGATGCCAGTCTATCTGGAAAAGAAGCACATGAATTGCCCTGCTGCTTGTTCTCCACATGCCACATTTTGCTCTCGGCAGGGAAGGGTATTTTGCAGCCCACTTTATACACTCAAGCTTCTGGATCAATGATACCCATTGAGAAATCTTTGATTTTTCACCTCTCTGCTTCTGAAAATAATAAAATGGTGTGTTGGCTTTCTGCATGCTTATGGCAATTTCAAAGGTGCCTCTTGTCTTTGTGCACTTGAGCTTTCCTCGGCTTAAATATAAGCAGCTGAAGCAATCTTTATGGTGTAAAAGTGTAATGTTACAGCCTCTTGTGTGTGCTAATATAGTCTGATACGAAAACATAAAAGAAAAGCTTTTATTGTCAAATATATATTACATTATAGAAAACATGTCTGTTGTGTTTGTTTATTCTTATAGAACATAGGAAATTGGCTTATAACATATCGAGCCCAAAACAATTTTACATTTACAATAACCACATGCCAATTCATGCTAAAAACAGATTCCTCGTTACTGTTTAAGGGCAGGTTCACACCATTTTCCGGACCAGATCTGGTCCAGAAAATGGTGTGAACCTGTGCGCGCAGTTCCAGTGCATTGCAGAAATAGCATAGGGATACATTAGGATGCATTTTGGGTCTCGAAACAGTCTGGTCTGGAGATGATGTTGTGTGAATGGAATATTAGAGGGGATTTCCCCTCACCTTGGGAGGGTTTTTTTTTTTTACCTTCCTGTTGGGTCCCTGGGACAGGAAATGAAGGGAAATCTTCTACTATTTTTATGCCGTGTGAAGAATAAGGCAATTCTAATATTTTGTCTGTGAAAGGTTTACCCCTTGATGGCACTTCTCTCATTTGTAGCACATGAAATGAATGTTAATAATTGTAAGAAAATAGTTTAATCTGCAAGTCGCAAGAGATTGAGATCACCTGTGTAGCCTTCACCTGACCGTTCCTAAAGATATTGGGTAAGGTTCCAGATTCATGCATTTCTTTGCCCATCTCGGGCGACAGCCCAGTGTCTATGGGGCAGTGCATGATGACTTTAAACATTCTTGATGAACAAAACAATCCGAATAGAAAGCTATTCTGACTGCTACTGCTCTTCAAGTTTACAGGACAGTATACACATGACTCCCTCTATTCCGCTGAACAGGAGCACTGATGCGACTAGATTGCTGCTGTTCAGGGAAGAAACTGGCCCAGAAGACATTGTGAGATGGTTGAATCGTGCATGCATGTCTGACTGTTCACTAATGTATATGGCCAGCTTAAAACTGGTTTAAATATCTTGACAGCTGGAAGTCTGGCAGTATGCTGCCTGGTTGCATTTTCTTGCCAGCTAAAGATTGTATTTTACTTCCATAGAGATAAGAGAAGAATAAATGGATAGGATGAACATCCTATTTGTGCTCCAGGTCTACAAGATACACATTTTCAGTTTTTCTTTCCTTTCTAAAACTGGCCAAGTTGAATTCCTGACAAAACCATTAAAAAAACACATTTAAAATACTTTATATAAGCACACATTAACTAGACAAAGGTTTTTTTTTACTAACACATGCACAAGTATGAATGGGCCTTAAACTTACAGAAATTTATTCTAGAAATGTTTATGGGTCAATGGACGTCTCTCCTGATGCATAACAGGAGACTTGGAGAAAAGTCAGGAATCATCTGCATACTTGTTCCTGGTCTGTGACTTAAAGCATTGAAACCAAAAGTCACTATAAAGCAACCAGTACTTTCATAAATAGGTGTAAGTAGTGGTAACCTCCATAATGAGTAATTCCTTAAGGTCCAACTATACTCGCCTCTCTTCCAGCAATGTGACATCCCCGAGCTTCTTTGCTGGCGTCGACATCTTCTATCTATCAGGTTCAAAATCCTCAGCCATCCTAATTCGTTGGTCCGGGGGGGAATTAACTACCCCACTTGTACATGGGAGTCCATTCATTCATTCATTCATTCATGCATGCACTGGCAGGGAATACACACAAAAAAATGCAAACAGCAGGTAAGAAGCCTTTATTGCATAAGAGGCACTTTTCTGCAATTAAAAAAACCTTCCTTGTAGCTAAAATCTTACATAGTTATGTAGTTAGGTTGGGAAAAAAAAGTTCAAGTTCAGCCTCTATAACCTCCCACATCAAGATCAGCCTATATAACCTCCCACATCAAGATCAGCCTATATAACCTCCCACATCAAGTGCTGCCTCTATAACCTCCCACATCAAGTGCAGCCTTTATAACCTCCCACATCAAGTGCAGCCTCTATGACCTCCCACATCAAGTGCAGCCTCTATGACCTCCCACATCAAGTGCAGCCTCTATGACCTCCCACTAACCAGAGTGAGCAAAGCAGATCACTCTAGTCGGAGGTCCCTGGTGTGCAAACACAAGGGATAGAATCAGTGAGTGATTTAGTATTGGGTGGGCCGATCCTACAAAAAGACTAGGGCTTGTGTACCCAGTTGTTGCTGCATTTTGCGTATGATCTTGGCAGCGGTAAGATGCATGCATTTAAAAGCAAGTTACAGCAAAAAAAAAATTTGACCTGGTTTGCCTTATTTCATAAATACATGCTGCATCCAGAGATACGCAAAGCAGGTCAAATTCAGACTCTGAACACTACACCACTGAGGTAAATGGATATCTGCTGACCTACGTTTTCATGTGGGTTTCAAACACGGAAAACACCACCCCTTGTACAGAAATCCTAACAGCGTGTAATTGAAGGATGTAGATATTCATAAAAGTGCTTGGAAAGCTAACATTTTTCTCCTTGGTTTTGGTTGAGGGATGACCCCTGTCAGGTTTTATTAGTGTCTTTGTCCCTGCTGGTGAGATTCACTCCATTTCTGGAACTAGAAATGATCACAATTTTGAGTTGACACTGGAACAGGATTACGGGAAATCTTCCACTGGGGACACATTTTCAGGTGACCACTGTCAGAGGAAATCTCTCCAAAATATGGAAAGGTTTTTTTTCTCCATTTGTTTTGTTGCATCTTTTGTATCTCTGAGGCAGGAAGTGAAAGATTATGTCCTCAGTGGGGCACAGATAGTCCAAAAATTAATTTAAAAAAATTGTTTTTAGATCTACTTTTAAGGTCAATTCACTGCAGTGCATTAGCGCTATGCCGTGTGCTGACGTACATTGCATGTAACGTGTCACTAAAGTAAAAGAATACATTCATGCTGCAGTTTTCAATTCTTTGCTCCTGTTTTCTTTTAAATCTGTGTACATTTTAGTTCCAAGAAATACTTTAGAAGAGTTCCGGAGAGCTGCATTCATTTCCTTTTATGCCTGTGAGAGCAGAGTACAAGTGTATGTGATGTTGAGTGGTGTGCCTGAGTGAAAGCACACAACCTCAGCATGCCTTGAACCCTTTTCCTGCCAGAGACATTTTGCATTTTTTTTTTTTGCACCCAAAACACATTTTAGGGCTGAAGATTAGTTCATCCCCTTCATTTTTTTGTCACAATTTTTCCCAAATTGTCCGTAAGTGACTCTTTAAAGACCTTAACAGTTAATCAGTTCAGAGTTGACCATAAATAATGGCCCTAGAATTATTGCTCCCAGCACACAATGTATGCGTCTAGGTGTGGGGGGCTTTAGACATTTGTTTTGGGAAGTGCAGCCTCTATGACCTCCCACATCAAGTGCAGCCTCTATGACCTCCCACTAACCAGAGTGAGCAAAGCAGATCACTCTAGTCGGAGGTCCCTGGTGTGCAAACACAAGGGATAGAATCAGTGAGTGATTTAGTATTGGGTGGGCCGATCCTACAAAAAGACTAGGGCTTGTGTACCCAGTTGTTGCTGCATTTTGCGTATGATCTTGGCAGCGGTAAGATGCATGCATTTAAAAGCAAGTTACAGCAAAAAAAAAATTTGACCTGGTTTGCCTTATTTCATAAATACATGCTGCATCCAGAGATACGCAAAGCAGGTCAAATTCAGACTCTGAACACTACACCACTGAGGTAAATGGATATCTGCTGACCTACGTTTTCATGTGGGTTTCAAACACGGAAAACACCACCCCTTGTACAGAAATCCTAACAGCGTGTAATTGAAGGATGTAGATATTCATAAAAGTGCTTGGAAAGCTAACATTTTTCTCCTTGGTTTTGGTTGAGGGATGACCCCTGTCAGGTTTTATTAGTGTCTTTGTCCCTGCTGGTGAGATTCACTCCATTTCTGGAACTAGAAATGATCACAATTTTGAGTTGACACTGGAACAGGATTACGGGAAATCTTCCACTGGGGACACATTTTCAGGTGACCACTGTCAGAGGAAATCTCTCCAAAATATGGAAAGGTTTTTTTTCTCCATTTGTTTTGTTGCATCTTTTGTATCTCTGAGGCAGGAAGTGAAAGATTATGTCCTCAGTGGGGCACAGATAGTCCAAAAATTAATTTAAAAAAATTGTTTTTAGATCTACTTTTAAGGTCAATTCACTGCAGTGCATTAGCGCTATGCCGTGTGCTGACGTACATTGCATGTAACGTGTCACTAAAGTAAAAGAATACATTCATGCTGCAGTTTTCAATTCTTTGCTCCTGTTTTCTTTTAAATCTGTGTACATTTTAGTTCCAAGAAATACTTTAGAAGAGTTCCGGAGAGCTGCATTCATTTCCTTTTATGCCTGTGAGAGCAGAGTACAAGTGTATGTGATGTTGAGTGGTGTGCCTGAGTGAAAGCACACAACCTCAGCATGCCTTGAACCCTTTTCCTGCCAGAGACATTTTGCATTTTTTTTTTTTGCACCCAAAACACATTTTAGGGCTGAAGATTAGTTCATCCCCTTCATTTTTTTGTCACAATTTTTCCCAAATTGTCCGTAAGTGACTCTTTAAAGACCTTAACAGTTAATCAGTTCAGAGTTGACCATAAATAATGGCCCTAGAATTATTGCTCCCAGCACACAATGTATGCGTCTAGGTGTGGGGGGCTTTAGACATTTGTTTTGGGTATTTCTATTTTTCTTAATGTTTTTTTAAATTTATTTTCCTTTTTTTTTTTTTTTTTTACTACTTTGCTAGCACATGTGATATCACATTACACAGGTGACAGGTTCTGAACCTCACCGGAGAATGAGTTGTCACTTCTGGATTTATTCACCGGATAGGAGATCAGCAAATGGATGTTCGCCGGTCTCTCTTTCCTCTTACCACTGACTCCCACCATAGTAGTACCGGAACTGCAAGAGGCAGTGGAGCCTGGGATACAGTGTTTGGAGCCCATGGAAGTGATCATAAACCTTGTGCCAATGGCAGAAATGGGTTAAACCAGTAGTTCTCGCACTGCAATGGAATGCATAGCAGCGTGGGCTATATGTACATTGCTTGTGCAGCTCACTTGTGCAACTGTAGAAGTGCCGGAAGCCAGAATGTGATGTCAGTCCAGGCACATCTACAGAACATGCGAAGGAGCTTCAAGCAATGCACGCATAGAGGGAGCTCCTTCGTGGCATTACCCCTAACCCACCCCACGTCAAGTCAACACTCTGCGCCGGGCAGCATATTTTGAATGAATGCTTGGTGTAAGAACGGACAGTGCTGCGCTAGGGGGGGGGCTGAGGAGCCGCTCACCTAGAAAAGTGTAAGGCATGCGGTGACCCACTTTTGGCTTACGACCCACCAGTTGAGAACCAAAGGGTTGAACAAACCTGATCCTCACTGCTGGCCGCAGGATGTAGCAGACTTTGGCTGTGCAGTATTGGTCAGTTGTCTGATAGAATATAATCAAGCAGCTGCTCAGCAGACTGCATAGCTAAAGTCTGCACAATGCAGTGACCAGCTTCCTCCCTGGAGCATGCACCTCCTAAGGGGTGTCCAAGGGTTGTGTTTTTTGACTAAATAGCAATGCAGTGACTAAGGGCACTTTAATGCAACATGAGAGGTGTAGTTTTGAAATCTGTTCCATTTGCATCCGCACACCACAATGCATGTTTTGCTGTGCTGCAACACATGTCTATTGTCAAGGTGCCTTGGGAGGCCATTCTGCAATAAATCTAGTGTGAATGGACCTTTAAAGGAGAACTATGGGGTCAGTGTTTTTCCCCATAGTTCTCCTTGGGGTAACGGGAGGACACAAACTAGCGTCCTCCCGTCACCCTAAGCTCAGTATACCGCGAGCTACAGCTCGCGGTATACTGAGACGCCGCACCTGGAGCGGATCCCGACTTAGATGACGGGATCCGCCCAGCTGCGTGAGTGACAGCTGGCTCTGCCTATCTAGAGGCAGAGCCAGCTGTACCCTCCCCCGTCCGTTCCGCCAGTCAGCGCTGGCAGATAGGAGAGGGGAATCCAGCCCCTCCCCCTGTCACGGCAGAGAGCCGTGACAGGATCGAGAGGTGAGGGAGCCTGGTATGTTTTCCCTCACCTCCCGATCTACTGAGCCGACCTGTGACAGTCTCATTGTCACAGGTCGGCTTAGAACTATGACGTGAGTGGAAATCACTCATGTCATAGTTCTCCTTTTAAGGCTGGGTTCACACCTAGGCATATCGAATATGGGCGTTGCGCGTTTTTACTGCGATTCGCGGTAAAAAAATGCGCGAAAAACGCGCGTTTCCGAGGGCTACCTGGCTGTATCCCAATGGATACGCGCAGCAAATATGCCCCAAAGAAGCTCCTGTACCACTTTGGGCGTAGGGCGTTTTGCAGCACGTTCCTACTCGCTGTAAAACGCCCAGGTGGGAACCATGCCTATAGGCAATCATTAGTTTTCACATGTTGAGCGTTTTACAGAGCGTAGGAACGCGCTGTAAAACGCCCAGGTGTGAACCAGGCCTAAGTGATGGTTGTGAATGGGATGACGTTTTTTTTTCCTCTAGAGATTTGTGTGCGGAGAAAATTTGTGTTTTAGTAGCACAGCCACTGCTAGCAGTTCCCATTGAAAGGGTTTCGGTTGCCTTTGATTTTCTTCCCGAATATGACACACTTGTGCAGGCAATGTTTGAGACAAACTGCTTGTGATATTAGGCCAGTTGATGCAGTAGGTATTGGCACCGGGATGTTTCTCTTGGCTAGAGACGTGAAGGGAAAGAGAATTTGTGTTTCTCTCTGGTTACAGAATAGCAAACTGGATTGCTATGGTGACTTGTGGCTAAAAATGGTTTAGCTACCTCATAAGACATGACCTTAGAATAAGGATTTCCTCAGAGATGTGTTTGATGTATGAAATCCTTTAATTGGGTTTGTACCAATACGGAGACAGACTCATTCCGAAAGTATGCATGTGTTGGATAACCTTTTTATAGGCCAGCCTTTCTCCTCCGTCCTGAACATTTCCTTCTCTCAGTGCTTTCAAGTGTCCATTTGTTTAACATTTGATTAGAGGCATAACTCTTGTGTGTGTATTAAAGGGTTAGTCCACCACTCTGCACATTTTCCCAAAAAATCCTCCATGCTTTCCGTCATCCCCTGCACATTGCAAAGCACTTTCTAGATGTTAAAAAGTTGCCCCTTTCCCAGTGCATACCTGTAGGTCCTGCACAGCCTGTCTGAGAAAACCTCTAGGTGAGCGTCCTCACACCCCAACAATCCAGCCTGTTCTGCCGTTTAGCCAGGATGGGCTGCGGACATTCAAAGTGCACTGCTAGCAGGCGCTCTTGGCTCGTTTATACAGTACTGTGCCCATGCTCAGTGTGCTATCTCCCTCTGTAACAGCTATCCTGGGAACAAAGGAAAGCATGGGGGATTTATTGGAAAATGCAGGAAGGCAAACTATAACCCTTTTTTTTTATTTTCATCTTTTATTCTTAAGATCTTATAGGATGAAATTTATAAAGATGTTTTTGTTAATTCAGATTCATTTCTGTGAACGAGTGCTGGTGTACAAGGGCTTTATACTCCGTAGCTGATAAAGGACTTCCATTGAAAGCCAGTTTGATATAATTTTATTAGTTTCGGACACATTTGACATGAATTCGCATCGACTTGAAAGCAGAAACAAAAGCAAAGCAAAATATGTTTAACCCCTTCGTGACTGACGACGTACAGTGTACGTCGCCAGCATCGGGGCTGTTTAAACAGACTCCCGGCGACTTTTGCCGCCGGGACTCTGTTTAAACTTGTAGAGCCGACTGTCGGCTTTACAACAGAAGCGATCCTGGCGACTTACCTGTCGCCAGATCGCTTCT
>NW_017307699.1:317449-326040 GCF_000935625.1 Nanorana parkeri
CTCTGCCTCTAGATAGGCAGAGCCAGCTGTTACTCACGCAGCTGGGCGGATCCCGTCATCTACGTCGGGATCCGCTCCGGCTGCCGTGTCTCAGTATACCGCGAGCTGTAGCTCGTGGTATGCTGAGCTTAGGGTGACGGGAGGATGCTAGTTTGTGTCCTCCCGTTACCCTAAGGAGAACTATGGGGAAAAACACTGACCCCATAGTTCTCCTTTAATATAAGATGATTTTATATCGGCATGCAGAGCTGAATGCTGATTTTTAGTGAAAGGGGTAAAGGTCCACTTTAAGCACCTATAAACCATGTAAAAATATAAGCAAATATACACACACACACACAATGTGAATGAGAACATGCAACAAGCGTAAAATAAATGTTATGATACATTTTTTTTTTTAAAGATAATTTGTATTGATTTTTGCAAGTGTCTGAGACACAACAATGATGACAACAACACCATCAACAAACAACAATTGGGTCAACATAACCCAGGCATTTACAGTTATGATACATTTTAAATCTACAGAACTACTGGGTATTTCACCAAGATGTTTGGAACAACCTACTTGCCAAGTTCCTTACACAGTGTGCAAGTATACCTGGGAGAATTCGGTTTTATTTAAAGGCAAAGGGTAGACATGCCTAATAATAAATGTAGTTTTTTTTTCTGTTTATGCACTTTGTAGGTTAATAATTGATAAAGAAAAACTATTTATTGCATTCTTTGAAAGCATTCTTAATTTACAGCATTTTTTCACAAGTGCCTAAAATGTTTGCACAGTACTGTACATATTCCTTTCATATCCAGCAGAGGTTCTAACCCTCACTACCCAACACATTACTTCAAGAGCAGCATGAGCATTTTCCTCTGTCCAGTCAGATTACCAAGGACCAGATGGAGGGAGTATGAAAGTGTTAGTATTAGGAACTAGTAAGAATTCCAGCTTTAGTTTGTCAGTGCAGGTGAAGAAATTGCTGCTACATAAGTATGATGTAGTGTTATCTGTAGATCTCTTTCAAGCGGACGTTTTTTGGGTCTCCTGTCTCTTTATAATATGTAAAACTATCTTCCTGTATTTGTTGGTGTTATAGACGTGGGTGGTCTCTAATTTGCAAATTTAAAGCCTAGGGAATAGAAAAACTAACTTACTTTTTTTTTTAGGTGGTTCTGTTAAGTGATTTCCATACTTGGGCAAACTGCATTATCATTTTATTAACCTTGTTCTGTCAGAAAAACATTTAGGCTGCTGCAGTTTATGGCCTCATTTGCTCTTCGCAGATTCAATTCTAGTTTATAAGGTTTGCTCCTAACACCTCCATCTGTTGTCTTGCTTTCAGTGAAATCAAGTGGTAATTTGCTGTGTTAGCTTGGTAGCTTCCTTCCTTGGCAAAGTCATCGCCTTAAAAGTGTAGCATCATTAAACTGCTTTGTGTTGTGTTCTGCAGACTGAATACATGAATGTAGTGGCTGTGAATGCACAGTAGGTGGTGTTGCATGAGATTTGTAGTAATACAATAGGTGAGTCAGTAATAATTGTCCCCCAAGGATTAGATTTAATTTCCACAAACCTTAAAATAGAATCCCTACCAATAGTGCAGCCATATTGTGACTTTAGATAGTCACCAAGTTTGTAATTAATCCTGGCCTGCAAAACTTGATTATAATGGGATATTTTCTTTTATGCAGGGTACACATGTAGTTGAGCAATCCTTATTGTGTGGTTCCACTAACAAGGTGTCAAAAATTTTGATCATTTAATCTTTTGGCAAATGCAATGGGCGATCTTGTCTACTTTTTTGAAATGCTGACATCATTGTCGGTCTGTCTTTCCTTTAGGCGCTGCTGAACACCCAGAGCAAGCTAAGAACACTAGTACCAAATTTCACTTTTAACTTGGGCTTTTCAGGAAAGTTCTACCACACAGGTAATTTTTAGAAAATCTTTTCATTTTTTTGTCTTTTTGTTGTTGAGAACATGCATGCTTGTCTTTAATTTTGTTAGAAATAAACTTTTGAGAACCACCCACTCTTTTTAAGTGGGAGAGAAGCCTGTCAGATCCCCTAGTATTGGCAGCCTGGATGTCATGGTAAAAGATGGTTGGCTGCATAGTAAGGAGAGTATAGTTTGAGTTGAGTTGCTGCTGGAAGATTTAAGTTAGTTTGAATAACCCATGGCAGCCAATAGGTCACACAACATTACTTTTTACATTTAAAAGATAACTGGGGTAACCTTTTAATCCTATAGTTCTCTATAGGGTCACGGGAGGACCTATACTAACGTCCTTCCATGACCCAAAGCTCAGTATATAGCTCGCTATTGCCCGCGATATACTGAGAGCACCGCAGCCGGGATGGATCCCTCGCGACAATACTGTCGTGATCCACCCAGCTGACTGATGGACAGCGGGCTCTGCCTATCTAGAGGCAGAGCCAGCTGTGCCCGCCACCTCTCCTGTCCGTTCCTCCAGTCAGCGCTGGAGGATCGGAGAGGGGGAAATCCCTGCGGGGAGCGGTGACTGACCGGTCTCTGCAGGGAGATGATCGGGAAGTTAGTGAGCGATGGTATGTCTTCGCTCACTTCCTGATCAATAGAGCCGACGTGTGACAGTTTCAATGTCACAGGTCGGGCTCTAACTATGAGGATGAGTGGAAATCACTCACCTCATAGTTCTCCTTTTTAATGTTTTATTTTCACATTGTGTATTTTTATACATACACATTTGATGTTCCGAGCTCCATTGTTGAGGATCTTTTGGGGCCACCTTCCAGCACAGTGTATTTGGGCTGTTATGAATTTATATGCCAAAACGATTGGTTAATCCCAAAATGTAGTTTTATTTTAATCATTGCTTTTCCTTTTATTCTGGCTCTTCAAAAAAAGCAAATAAGATAATTAAGATAAGTGTTCTAGTGCAGAATAACACTTTGGTAGTTAAATAGAACCTTTTTTGTAGATATCTGTACATTAGACCAAAAAGAGGGACAACTGAGGAGGAAAAAGAGACAGATGGATTTGGTTCCAAATGGGGACAGTTTGAAGGCATGGTAATGTACATGGCATAGCACCCATTGGACCTATGAAAGGCTGTAGTCTATGTGGCTGGCCCTCTATGGCACTTTATGTAGTCAAGGAAAACATTTTATACTCCATGTACCGTATTTTTCG
This sequence comes from Nanorana parkeri, assembly GCF_000935625.1. Taxonomy (NCBI): domain Eukaryota; kingdom Metazoa; phylum Chordata; class Amphibia; order Anura; family Dicroglossidae; genus Nanorana; species Nanorana parkeri. The sequence continues at coordinate 320,618 of NW_017307699.1, forward strand.
CTCCATAAGACGCACTTTTTTCCCCCCATAAGGAGGGGGAAAAAGTGCCTGCGTCTTATGGAGCGAATCCCGACGCCCGAGACATGCTGTTTCGGGCGCCGGGCGAGTAGTAGGAGCCACTGCTCTTTTAATGCGAGTGATCTAACGAGATCACTCGTATTAAAGCCGAGCAGCGGCGATCGAGTACAGCAGCAGGAGCCACTGCTCGTTTAATACGAGTGATCTAATAAGATCACTCGTATTAAAACCGAGCAGCGGCGACGATCGAGATAACCATAGAGCAGACGAAGAATAGTCGTTCTTCGCCTGCTCTGTGTCATCACTGAGACCGTGGCGCTGTAATCACAGCACCACCTGTCTCAGCGGTCACTAACTGCAGCTTCTGTCACAGCTTCTGTCATAGAAGCTGTCACAGAAGCTACAGTCTCGAGTGCCCCATAAGGCGCGCCGGACCTCCCTGCGTCCTATGGTCCGGTGCGTCTTATGGACCGCAAAATACGGTACTTTGTGTTTATTCTGCTTGATACAGCCATCTAAGAAGTCCACATACATTTCAAATTTGTTTTAAGACCGTCAATGCTTAGATAAACTGATGATTACTTACCAAAAACAAAGCAGTGTAACAATTTGAAGGCTAATATTGCGACATTAGGTGACAGTCTTTTGGCTGTTGATAGGTGTTTTGTTTTATAAAATGTAAAGAAACAAAGGAGCAAAAAGTTGGAGGAAATTTGAATGTGCTGGTGGATTTTCATAGGAATAAAGTAGAGATTAATGTGTATAATTTTTTTTCTTTTATTTTTTAAGGCACAGATGAGGAAGATGAGGGGGACGACATGCTGCTCATGCACAGGAAGGAATTCTGGTGGTTCCCACATATGTGGAGTCACATGCAGCCTCATTTATTCCACAATGTCACTGTTCTTGCAGAGCAGATGAAACTCAACATGCAATTTGCTCTGGTAATGTCATTTGTATAACTGCAGTATAGATCTATTCCTAGGTTTCCATGCGATTTAAAGATGTATAACGATTTCTGGGGAAATTGGCCTATATTGATATGTAGCGTTATCTTCTAACTGAAGACCACGGGAAACGGCCATACCGTGATGGTCACAAATTGCACTGTAAGGCCATAAACTACCTGATTTGTTGCCATTGTTAGGTTTAGGTGTTCCATTCTATTGAGATTGTAGAAGAGATTAAGGCAATATAAAAAGTATTCTAATCAAGTTCTGAGCTAGGAAACACAAAGGTTTCCTCAATTGTGACTATTATAATAAAAAAGCTATTTTTAATGTTTTTAGGATTAGAATCTTCATTTTCAGAAGTTTGAGAAGAATACACTCGTGCTTGGTTACTATTATTGTATGACAGATTTTGAACTTAAGGTTTAGCAACCCATAGCAAACAGTCAGTAATCATATTTCATTAATTTGGGTTCACTAAAGGTGCTATAAAGTAGAATCTTATGGGCTATACTGATCTTTGAATGTTGTTCTTTTCATGGCCAGGGATGTTGTGCCTTTGTGAAATAAAGTGATTTTAGTTAAAACGTGGCCTGGTATAGCACTGTACCTGGATCTGCCAGGTGACTAAGGATCACAAAATAATATGCTTTTTAGGGCCAGTGACAGCCAGTGGATTTTCCAGTAGGATATTGAGCATGCACTGTAGTAATAAGGCGGGGGCGCCCACAAATTTTCGTCTGGCGATCAACTTTTCAAATGACGAGCTCAATTAGATCTACCAACGCAAAAACACCTGCATTCAGGGGCTGGAGGGATCTCATTGAGCTCGTCATTTGAAAAGTAGATCTCCAGACGAAAATTTGTGGGAGCCCCTGCCTTATTACTACAGTGCATGCTCAATACCCTACTGGAAAATCCACTGGCTGTCACTGACACACAAAGGCTTCCGATTCATTCAGAGAATATTTTACTATTATCCAGTTTCTGAATGGGGAGGAGCCTCTGTACAGAGTGCTTCTCTTCATTGAGAAACCCATGAATTAGCAGGAAGTGATGTAAATCACATCCTGTTCATTCATAACTGGGGACACATAGTCCCCAGTTATTTACAAACACTGGAGTGATCAGCTGATCGCTCCAGTGTTTGTCCTGCACAGAGGATCGGAACATATCACTAATATGTACCGATCCTCTGCAGCTCCCCCACACACGGGGGCTCAGCTTCTCCTCTGGATCCCCCCTGCTGTCCTGGGCAGAGGCGGATCCGACAAGAAGTGAAAGAAGCACTTCAGCCGTGGGGAGGAGGGGGGTAGGACGGAGTCGCTGTCGCAGAACTAAGGTCGAGCGGTGGAGGGAGAGAGAGGCGCCGGCTGTCAGATCCAGGCCGAGCTTCTCTCTCTCTGCCCCCGCCCCTCTCCCCCGCCGCCGACTGCAGCGGTTCCTTCACTTCTCCTCGGATACCTGATGCATACAGATGGGGAGAGCAGCGGGGATCCAGAGGAGAAGCCCCACGGGCGAGAGGAGAGGACATCGCGATCTACCAGTAGATGGGCACCCCTATTATAAGGTAACCAAGAGGTTTACACTGTTTATTGCAGTATTGGACTGGGGCAGGAAGGTGGTGGAATCTGTCAGTTTATAACAAAGATAGCACTAAAGTGTGGTATAAATCTGCTTTACATCACTCGTGACTTGTGGTCATAGAGGAAACCTCTCATGAAACAAACTTGGAGGCTGCCATTGCTTGACCTCTCCTTCTGGAAATTATAGTTGCTGCCCTACTGATCCCCTGGATTAATTACTTTGAGTCTCTGAGAACAAGTAAACGGCAACACAAAACAGTTGAAGTAAGGACTAATCGGCATTTGCTCCAGGTCAGTGTCCCCAAAGGCATATCCCATATTGCTCTCATGACCAGTTTCCTTCAGTTACTGTAGAGTCAATGCTATATGCAAGCAATCCTTTTACACCATACACAGTATCAAATTCTAGTTTCCTCATGAGGGTGATTTTATCTTGCAAAGCAATCTGATTTAAATCTGGGTTATGTGTCATCCATCGAGCAGTTAAATTAAAGTGTATTCATTAGTTTCCTTGTGTGGATTGCTATGAGAAACACTGCATTCCTTCATCCAGAAATTCTTCCCAAGGTATTTCAAACAAGAGATAAGTAACTTTTATGTGGCAGATGAAAAAATAATTTTAAACCGATATATGTATGTACGTGAAGATGTAAAATGTATTGTGATATATATATATATATGTGTGTGTATATATATGTGTATGTGTATGTATATATATATATATATATATATATTTCCCGCTATCGGCTAAAGGGCTCTGGTTTTGACTCAAGTAAAATCTCTTTCAGAGCTCTTTTTCTGATGGCATCATATGCTTTGCAGACAGTAAAAGAAGATTTCCATGACTGAACTGACAATTTTGTTGCTTAGTGAGCGTGCTTACCTAGTCAGCTATCACAAATGAAATATGACACAGTGCTTAATAAAAAAAAAATGGGATGGGAGAAAAGCATGCTCTCTGCAAAAGTGAAGAACCTGCCTGTAGAGACCAGTCAGACTCCTTGTTTAATTTCCTTAGAACAAAATTAAGATGAAACCTAATTGGCTACCAATGCCAGGTTCTCCACTTTTTCCTGAACTTTCTTCCTTCGCTGCCACTATGCATATTCATCACAGTATTTATACTGAGAGAATCAACAAAATAATGTCGCACTAAATTCATCATAATGAATGTAGGCTGGTCAGAATAATGTACATTGTGTATACCGTGTAATTACACGTTGTAATTACACGGCCGGCCGGGAGCTTTACAGTCAAGCGATCGAGCGTCTCGAGAGACGCTCGATCGCTTGTATCAGCAGCTGTCCCTGCTGTTGCCGGTCCCGAGATCCGCTGTGCCCGATGCGGCCGGGAGCAACACGGCTCTGTGACAGGAGATCAAAGGGAGTTCAGTATACGAACTCCCTTTGATCTCCTTTCAGTCCCCGAATGCAGGAAGTGATGTAGATTACATCACTTCCTGCATTCAGTGTCACTCTCCAGCTAGAGAAGCTGATGAAGTCGATCTCTGCTTCATCAGTTTCTCTGGAGGTCCTTAGGTGACATTAGGGGTCTTGGAGACCCCTGATGTCTCCCTAAAGAGGACCTGTCATGTAAATTGGCTATCCCATAGGATGCTTCTTAGCCGCCCATGTAATAGCAATAAAGTTGTATGTAAAAAAAAAATGTAATAAAAAAATGAAAGATTCTTTAAAAAAATAAAAGCATAACATTTATTTTTTTAAACATTTCCGCGCCCCCCTAATACACACGCATATATGCGTCAGGTGCGCCTACGTGCCGCACATGTTGCATATCGCCGCAAACTGAGTGAGAGCAATAATTTTAGAGCAGTTAAGGCCGGGTTCACACCTGGGCGTTTTACAGCGCTGATCGACGCGCTGTAAAACGCCCTGCAAGTGAAATCCCATTATTTCCTATGGGCATGGTTCTCACTTGGGCGTATTTCAGCGTGTCGGAACGTGCGTATTTCCGCGTGTATCCATTAGGATACAGCCGGATAGCCCTCGTAAACGCACGTTTGACACGCGTTTTGTGGGCTGCAAATCCTGGTTAAACCATGCACCGCAAGTCGCGCGTCATACACGCATATTTCGAACGCCTAGGTGGGAACACAGCCTAAAGGAGAACTATGAGGACATTTTTCAAGCCCTGTATGTATATTAGGGGTGTGGAAATTAACGATTAATCAGTCGATCAATCGTTAATTTCTTTGATGTAGGAGTGTCAACCTGACGAAGGGTGAATGAGAAGCGATCAGACATTGTAATTAAAGCTAGCTATAAAAGGGAAAGTATTGTGGTGCTGTGGGAAGCACATTATATTAAAGAAGTGAATTGAAAATTGAAAAGATCATTATAAGAAAAATGGATATTGCTGGTGATTATCTGCGCTCATAACTACTCGGGGGGGCTTTTCCATCTCCCTGCGAGCAAGTCCTGAACCAATACTCTGTAATGGGTAAGGCTGGGCACACACCTTACAACCATTGCAAGACTTTTGTCTTGCGATGGTTGTAAGGTACTTAAAAAAACGTACGATCTGCCTATCTTGCATAGGCAGATCGTACTTGCGATGATCGCAAGCCACGCCCCCTGAGGGGCGGGCTTCCCATGACCGCAATGCCGAACGGGCAGTGTGCGCTTGCGCACACCGGCAAGTACGGCTGTTATCGTACGGACATGCCACAAACCCGCCGAACGTCGTACAATGCTTGGCGGGTTTTCGAACATGTCCGTAAGTTCAAAGTCGTGCGACCTTACAGTAGTAGAGGTCGCACGGCTACCACACACCTTACGATAATCGTACGATCGCGGGATTTCCCGCGATTATCGTACGATTATCGTAAGGGGGGGGGGGACCTTCAGAG
>NW_017307699.1:326096-336820 GCF_000935625.1 Nanorana parkeri
GCAATCAATGGCTTGATAAAAGCAAGCAATGGTCTAATTTTGGATATTGCTGGTGATTATCTGCGCTCATAACTACTCGGGGGGGCTTTTCCATCTCCCTGCGAGCAAGTCCTGAACCAATACTCTGTAATGGGTAAGGCTGGGCACACACCTTACAACCATTGCAAGACTTTTGTCTTGCGATGGTTGTAAGGTACTTAAAAAAACGTACGATCTGCCTATCTTGCATAGGCAGATCGTACTTGCGATGATCGCAAGCCACGCCCCCTGAGGGGCGGGCTTCCCATGACCGCAATGCCGAACGGGCAGTGTGCGCTTGCGCACACCGGCAAGTACGGCTGTTATCGTACGGACATGCCACAAACCCGCCGAACGTCGTACAATGCTTGGCGGGTTTTCGAACATGTCCGTAAGTTCAAAGTCGTGCGACCTTACAGTAGTAGAGGTCGCACGGCTACCACACACCTTACGATAATCGTACGATCGCGGGATTTCCCGCGATTATCGTACGATTATCGTAAGGTGTGTGGGGACCTTCAGAGTGACAGATCCTATGTATTGCTCACGCAAACTATCAGCTTTGAGGTAGTGCAAGTACTTTCCCCACCTGCTGTGCTCCATGAGACAATTAGTCATTGGATTTCAGTTCTCATTTTGTAAGGTTGTCAGGTTTCACTGTATTTTTTTAATAGTCTGGGTAACCACTTTAAAAGTCATCACAAAACCTGACTGATGTCTCCAGCCTAGGCTGACTATAGACAAATGGATATCTCCCGGAGAACAGTACATAGTTTTTACTGCCCAACAGATCAAAATAATTATTCATGTATAAAGACTTTTGTAGCTTGAAAGACTATTCCCATACCAAAGCAGTGTAAGCAGCTGGTCCCTGACATGAAAGGTTGTGAACCACCCTGTTCGAGGACCTTTATGAACAACCACCACTCATGAGCAGTACAAAGAAATAGGTCTTTATAGTTTTGTGTTTGTAGCATGGTGCTTCACTATTCTATGTTTGTAGCATGGTAGTTCACTATTCTATGTTTAATGTAAAGGTTAGTAGATGGCAGCCAATGTAGTATAGTTGTTGTCTTCTTCAGTAATTTCCTCAGTAGTTCTTATTCTCATTTGAAGTAGTCAGCCGAGTGAGATTTTGTTATATCTATGAGGAACTGCTTGACTTGCTTTACAGTGTTCTGTGGAATATAGGTCATGCAAGACCTTTCAAAAAGATTGATAAGAAAACTGAACACAGACATCCAGGCAATTAAATCTGATAAAAAAATGCAAAATGCCTGCAGTGTGGAAAGGTACGTTCTGTTTCAGTGGCTATAATACACCTGTGTGGGATAAAGACAGGACTGGCCTTAGTGAGCCGTGACCACATATACAAGCTAAGTTTCGTGTCTTACTGATATTAGTCACTCTGAGGCTGACAGAACTATGGTTTTGTGAAGAAAGCCAATACTTGATCTCCATTTTGTCTGTAAAATGTAAATACAAGATACTGTGTAGTAATAAAGATCTGCCACCGAGCAGCTATAAGCCTGAGCAAGCAGCTTTTGTTTCTTGGTTTGCACATTGCCAGCGCTTATATTTGAGTAACTGTACCGACCTTAAATGGCCTCTTTCATGTAGTCGGTCAATTCTTTGTGTCATTATGACAATGGTGAGAGTCAACTTGAAAATCTGCTAAGCAGTTCCGTGGGTATCTGGTTACAATGTTGAAATAAGGACAGGCAGCTGTAAGGTCATTCATCATTTGCCTTTAAATAGACTCCGTGGCCTTCTGTAGATAGCCGTTTGTTCAATATGGCATGATTCTTACTTGCCATCCATTAGCAGCATAGCTTTTAAAGTAGAACTCCAGCCAGATATAAGATAAAAATGATAAGCTCTTTAACCCCTTCATGACTGAGCTTGTTTTTAGTTTCTGTTAGTAAATGACTGACAAAAAAAAAATAACAAAACCAACTTTTGCTGCAATGTTCAGCTTCAGTCCAGAGAATTGGCCCACAATACTATTTTCTGCTGTCTGATTGCCAGCATCATTCATCTCACTTCGTCTGAGCCCAGGTAAACCTGCACCTACCCTAGCCTGTGAGTGGACAGGGAATAGAGAAGCAGCACGGTGATGAGCTTTTCTCTGTCACTGTGCTCCCTGCTCCTATCAGCATGCTTCTTTTAAGCACATGTACTGATTGGCTCCTTGTGCTGCTGCTTCTCTCACACCAACTCTGCTACACAGGGATTGTAAGCGGCTGATACCAGGTCAAATTCAGGAACTTGCAGTTTTTGCATTTATTGTTTTTTTATATTGGTCTAGAGTTCAGCTTTAACTTGGACATCATGCTGCTGGTTTTAAATTGTAGGGAGTAGTCCCCAATCCTCTTCCTTTTTTTTTTCTTCTATAGATAAGACTCTGAATGTTTGTCCTGTGCATAGCGACATATATTCCACACAAAGAGGATTGATTTGTTTCAAAGAAGGCTTGCACTTAAAATGAAAAAGTTCAATTTGGGTGAAGTGTGTGACAGGATGTGTTTATGCTTATGTTTACAGCCGCACTGGGGAAACCTAGTGTCCTGAAATGATGCTCTCTGAATTCCCTCCCTTCTCTGATTATGCTTCTGCTGTCTTGTCAGAATTTCACATTTATGGGGAATCATCAGTCAAGACAGGCAGGAAAACCTCATGATCCCACCTGATCCAAAATGTTACTGTTAATTTAGGATTGGTTATTCTGGATATCCAGTCAAATATTTTGTATAACAGTATTTGCACCTGTAACAATGCTTTGTTGCAGCTCTATCTAATTTTTTGGGGTTAGCTGCTGTTTTTTGTGTATGGGTGTATATAACCTTTTTATAATTTTCTTATAGGAACATGGTATTCCCATAGATTTGGGATATGCAGTGGCACCTCATCATTCTGGTGTGTACCCCATCCACAGCCAACTGTATGATGCTTGGAAATCTGTGTGGAATATACAGGTTACCAGCACGGAAGAGTACCCTCACCTGAGACCAGCCCGCTATCGCAGAGGATTCGTTCACAACAACATCATGGTGAATATTCTTTTTAGTCATGAACACATTTACATTTCCTAACATATCTTGTTTAAGGGTTATTTGTTGCTAGATTTTGCACCTCATTTTCTGATGTCATCACACTCCACAGCGAGTTCAGGAGGTGTATTCAAATATTCTTCTGCTTTCAAACCCACACTAGTAACTCCAATCTCCAGTCGGTTTTGCTGAGAAAGTTACCCAGTGTAGGACATTAAATTGTGTAGTATGTAGAAATAAGGGTCAACCTCTATCGCACACATTTTTGACTTCCATAAGTAATAACACTAAAACAGAACACCAGGCTCACATTTATTCTTTCTGCTTCTGGTCATTGTTGGAAAACCGTGCTGCTCTTAATTCCCCAACCTCTGATTCTTCATAGAAGGGTATTGCAGCAGGCACACTTCCTGTTTGTAGACACCCAGCCTTTCACAAAACCTGCTGACAGCCTTAGCCTGGATTCACACCTTTGCATTGCGTGACTGCTTGTTCACACAATGCATTAGCAACGTGCTTGCGGTGCCATTACTTGTTAATGGCACCCAAACGCAGACGTTAAATCTAAAGTTTTCCCCTGCTCATGGATGCATGTCATGCATGGGGGAAAAAATGCTGCATGAGCTACTCTGCTGCATTTGTTGCGCATGTGGCAGCCATGGCAAAAACGCACACAAATGCACATTCCCACAGCACGAGGTGTAAGCAGGGCCTTAGACACTTCTACAGAAATGTCAGTCATAGATGCTGTGACCTAATTGGGCCACAAAACATCCCCGGAGCCAGTTTCATCTGGATTAGAAAGGTTTGGCAAAATCTGCCCCCTCCCTGTATGTATATACTGGTGCTCACGAAACCCTCTGCAGCAATTGATACGTTGCTCAGGCTAGAGTCTATGCAGTGTGATATGAACTGCAAACACATATACCAACATCTTGCTTCATCCTGATCAGAAAAGGTTATCTGCAGGGGGGAGTGCCCCCGCTGTGCACGATGAATCTTGGGACTCAAGAATTCCTCTGCAGCTCACCAACTTGTGTTACTTGCTTCATGTGAATGCAGAGTTGTTTCTCAGGGGTGCAACTGACTTGCTGTGTTCTTTATTGCATGCAATGATGATGTGTTGGAGCATAAAAGGGTAGCTCAGATTAATGTTTTATGCTGTGCAATGTAATCTAGATTGCAAACACATGCAACACACAGTACCTGGTTTACAGTCTTGAACTGTAAGCTGTGGGCATTACTACAGTAACGTACTGGCTTTACCTGACTCCTCCAAACAGCTAGCTGTAGAAAAAGACAGAGCAGTCATGTGACCTCATTATACTGTATCTTTCTAGTGCAAAGGTAGATAACTTAAGATGTTAAAAAATGGCAGACAGCTACACAGAAGGAAGATAGGAGGTTTAGAAATATACAATTATGGATATTGTAGTTATGCTTTGATATTGCTAATGTGACAATATGCATTGTGTTTTCTTTTGTCTCAAGGTGTTGCCAAGGCAGACCTGTGGACTTTTCACTCACACAATATTCTACAATGAATATCCAGGAGGATCGAAAGAGCTGGATAAATCCATTCGTGGTGGTGAACTCTTCCTGACTGTCCTTCTGAACCCAGTAAGTCAGTAGAATCATGTTACACTAAGAAAAAAAGCTTAAAAGACTCTAAAAAGCCCTAACGATCAGTTTTTTACTAGTGCGTCTATTACAAAGACTGTGCAAATGCCATTTATTCAAAACACACCATAGTCATGCATTGCTTAAAGGATGATGAGGTGAGTGATTTTCATAGTTCGAGCCAACATTTGACAATTAAACTGTCACACGTCTGCTCAATAGATTGGGAAATGAGCGAACACATACCGTCACTCGCTCACTTCTTGATCATGTCCCTGCAGAGAGCCGTGACTGTCACGGCTCCCTGAAGGGATTCCCCCCCCCTCTCCGATCCTCCAGCGCTGGCTGGCGGAACGGACGAGGGAGGGGACAGGTACAGCTGGCTCTGCCTCCTAGATAGGCAGAGCCAGCTGTCAATTGCGCAGCTGGGTGGATGTCGACAGTAATGTCGGGATCCGTCCCGGCTGCGGCGGTCTCAGTATACCGCGAGCCGTAGCTCGCGGTATACTGAGCTTTGGGTCACGGGAGGACGCTAGTTTGTGTCCTCCCGTGACCCTTAGGAGAACTATGGGGAAAAGCACTTACCCCATAGTTCTAATTTTAATTGTCGGCCATCGTCCTGCATTTTTTTTGTGTATGGAAGTAAAATATAAGAATATGCAGTGCTGTGGGGACTGTGCATTTGTAATCTGCTAAATACAAATAAATGTGCAAACTGTCAATGCTTAGAGAACTCTGCGTAGAAATATTCTTAACCCTTGCAGTGGGGCTGCTACTCCACTGTAAGGATTGATAAATAAGTGCTCATGCCAGGGATGGAAATAAAAAATATATACTTACCGGAACCTCTCAGCCAGCTGGCTGCTAGACAGGACCAGACAGCCTCACTCCCCCTCTGTTCTGGAGGTCCTGTGAGTCATCACGTCTTATACAGTGTAGGATGTGAGGACACCAAGGGATATTCCATAGCTGGAGCAGAGAAGATAAGAGGCTGCAGAGCTGGTAGCCAACCGGCTCTAAGGTTCAGGTAAGTATATATTTTTTATATATTTTTGCCCCTAGATGAAAATGAGCACAAAACCCTTGCAGTGCAGGAGTAGCCCCACTGCAAGGGTTAAGAATATTTTAGCCTGGAGTTCTTTAAATGTTGACAAGATACATTGTTGCTAGTTACTTCCATCCAAAATCATAACCATGGCCTTGCAGCTCTCTCCAAACTGGGTTTCCTTGTGCAACACTATAGACCAGATAAAGTGCACCATTGTGTGATAGCTTCAATAAAGCCATATTAAAAATATCATAATCACAAAAGTGTATAAAACATGTTTGTGGCAGCGACTTGTGTATTGGTGAACAGCTTCCATGGTTAGTCATCTGTGTTAAGTGCATTGAGCGATTCTCATCTTGGATGGGCGTTGTACTCACGAGTACCTGCCATAAGAAAATAAAACATAACTTGTCTACCAATTGCCAAATGTCTTTTTGAAGGATTTAAATCCTTGGGATTGTCTTTATACAGGTTGCTATGCCTCCTTGTTCCCAAAACCATTTTATACAGACATTGTGAAGCTTTGGTAAAAGAATCGCCAGAGATTAACAGGAGAAGATGTAGGAGTGTCAACCCGACGAAGGGTGAACGAGAAGCGATCAGACATTGTAATTAAAGCTAGCGATAAAAGGGAAAGCATTGTGGTGCTGTGGGAAGCACATTATATTAAAGAAGTGAATTGAAAATTGAAAAGATCATTATAAGAAAATAGGGGTGCGGAAATTAACGATTAATCCGTCGATTAATCGTTAATTTCTTTGATCGATCAAAGAAATTAACGATTAATCGACAGACAGTTACCTCTCCGCTGGCTTCCGGGTCTTCCGTCGGAGATCCGGTGACGTCACGGACATCGACGTCACCGGACTCCTCCCCCCTTCCCCGAGTGGCTCTGTCGGCTAACGAAGGGAAGGGGGAGGAGTCGGGTGATGTAGTTGTCCGTGATGGTAAAGGAGGGAGGAGTACGGTGACGTCACGGGCATAGACTCCTCCCCCTTCCCTTCGTTACCTGACGGATTCACTTGGGCTGTTGAGTCTCCTCCTCGTTCTTGGGCCGGTGAGTCATCAGATGTTTGTACATGTTTGCCATATATGTTTTAGTGTTTAATGAAGCCAGTGAAGGAAAACTATTCTTTAGACTAGCTCCTGGTAGTTAAGTTGGTATGCTTTATTTCTTTCATGCCATCTTACTGTTTTTGTCTGCTGTCCACATACACATGCTATGTATCCTTTCCTTTTCTGCATGCAATAGAGATACACTAAAATTCACTTAGCTTTTGTTATAGCTGGTTCACAATTTCCTTATCAAACAGAACTCTGGGAGTCAAGCAATCACGGGAAAATGGGTCTTGATCTAGGCATGCTCTCTCTCTCATAGTGAAGGCCTTAGTGTTGTCCCATGGCAGAGTCCTCCTTTCAGCTTTGGTTCAGGCCTTTGTATCTTGGAACATTTATAACCATTCCCATGTGCGCATAGCCCTTTCTACTTATCCCTACTTCAGGGAAGCATTTCTGCCTGCCATAGGTCAGCTACATCAAATGGTCAAACTGCTGTTGATTCTTTTTGACACAGCTGCTATAAAATTTGGGTCCAGTGTGTGATAAAGAACTCCTCTACACAATGTGTTGTCTGAAAATTACAAGTCAATATATTAGGGGTGCCGGTGTATGTCACTCTTGGGCCGGTGTGTCATCAGATGTTTGTACAAGGCAGACAAATAATATGTATCATGTAAAACAGTAAAATGATCAATGATCTACTACCCTGCTACCCTGGTGAGACCCCCTCAGAGCCCTGGTGAGACTCCACAAAGCCATGGTGAGACCCCATGGAGCCCTGTGTAACCAGCCTTGTTAGACCCTCAGAGCCCTGCTGAGACCCCCTCAGAGCCCTGGTGAGACACTACAAAGCCATGGTGAGACCCCATGGAGCCCTGGTGAGACCAGGGCTCTGTGGGATCTTGCCAGGGCTCTGTGGGTCTAACAAGGCTGGTTAGACCCCACAGAGCCCTGCTACCCTGGTAAGGCCCCCTCAAAGCTCTGGTGAAACCCCCCTCTGTATGTGCATTATATTCGAAATTAGTCGATCGATTTTAAAAAAATTTCGATTAATCGAACAGGAAAACTTTAATCATTACCAGCCCTATAAGAAAATTCTGTTCAACCGCCTTCCAGATGTTATTGTGCTACATTAAAAGGGGTAGAAAAACCTGTTAACCAAGAAAAAATAATGGGAATATTTTAAGTTGGAGAAGCTTAATATTCCAAAATATTATAGCTCCTCTGATCATAATCCAGGAATACTGACCCCACTGAAAGAGTGATCCATTATGTGACTCGTACCTTTTGGGCAATGATCTTCCCTCTTCTAGTGATATACATGATATGCTGAGAAGAATAGGTTGGTTGTCCACAGTTCCTCTTTATTTACATACACTGATCACAGATGTTTTAAATGGAGGTGTTAAGGACCTTTTCAAATCATTTGGATACAAGAAGCTGCAAAACAGTTTTCACATAGCATTGCTAAAACCACTGGGGGAACTCTGCAACTTAAGTAATCACCAGTGATGAATAAAGCACATTATGTGTTACGGTATTTATTGGCCTAACTTACAGCTCTCTAAAATAAATATTGGAATATTTTGAATTTAGAAAGATTGATATAACAAGCTCTTTTCTTCAATTTGTTCTAAACCGGCAAGTACCTAGAAAGATTTGCTAGTTTGAAGTTGAACCCACAATTGGCTAACCAAATATCTCCCTTTTTGGTATGTAGTGTATGCAGATATGTAGAAAAAATGCAGGTATTCCAAATACCAGAGAACTAAAGAATGTCAGATGTGCTTATTCATAAAGTATAGGATGTTGAACTTGATCAGACCCTCCTGTTCGAAGCACCAAATTGGATTCGGGATTTCAATAGCAAAGGATAGTAAGAATATCCTCTTTTAGATGTTGGTTGCCAACCAGAAGAGGCAGTTTTTCTTAGGATATTGCTGTGTTTACACCGATCAGCCATAACATTCTGACCACCCGCCTAATATTGAGTAGGTCTGCTTTTTGCCACCAAAACAGCCCTGACCCATCAAGGCATGGACTCTATTAGACCTCTGAAGATATGCTGTGGTATCTGGCACCAAGCTGTCAGTAGCAGATCCTGTAAGCTGCGCGGTGGAACCTCGCAGTTCAGTGTAAAGAAAAACAAGGAGTCCTGGAAGTAATAGTTTGATTCACACAGAGCCCTGATCTCAACATCATTGAGTCTGTCTGGGATTACATGGAGAGAGAAGGATTTGAGGCAGACTATATCCACAGAAGATCTGTGGTTGGCTCTCCAAGATGTTTGAAACAACCTACCTGCCAAGTTCATTTAAAAACTGTGTGCAAGTGTACCTAGAAGAATTGATGCTGTTTCGGGTTTAAAGGGTAAATATTGATTTGATTTCTCCTGTTCATTTACTTTCCATTTTGTTAACTGATAAACCTAAACTATTTAACCCTTTTATTTCTGAAAGCATTCTTAGACCCCGTTCACATATAGCGACATACCTTTGCAGCGGCCGGGATATCGCGACTTTCGGGGTGACGGTAGCGCGACCTTCTCCGTCGGGCTCCATAGAAAAAAAGCAAAATCCGCCGAAAAAAGGGTCCGGTAGAAGCGACTTGCGACCGCGACGAGCGACGCGTGACATGAAGTTAAGACAGCTCCATTGAATAGCATTGGCCGGCGACTTCTCGCAATATCGCGCGGCAAAAATGCGCGATATTGCGGCGGAAATCGCGCGACAATTCGCTATATGTGAACGGGGCCTTACTTTACAGCATTTTTTTTACACATCCCTAAAACTTTTGCACAGTACTGTGTGTGATATATATACAGGTGAAACTGGAATAATTAGAATATCGTGCAAAGTTCATTTATTTCACTAATGCAACTTAAAAGGTGAAACTAATATATGAGATAGACTCATCACATGCAAAGCAAGATAGTTCAAGCTGTGATTTGTCATAATTGTGATGATTATGGCTTACAGCTCATGAAAACCCCAAGAACCCCAAATCCACAACCTCAAAAAAGTAGATTATTTACAATCAATAAAACAAGGATTGTACATAGAACAATATCGGACCTCTGAAAAGTACAAGCATGCATATGTACTCAGTACTTGGTTTGGGCCCCTTTTGCAGCACTTACTGCAATTACTTTTGCACGATATTCTAATTATTCGAGTTTCACCTGTACGTGAATGTATATGTATATATATATATAGATATATGTGTATATCTATATATCTATATACATATATCTATACATATATCTATATGTACATAGATATATATATATAGATATATCTCGATCGATAGATGGCTCGATAGATCGATCTATATTAATGTGGGTGTCTATAATTTTGTTACATATTACTACAGCACAGTTTTAATATAAGCAAAATATAATTTTTTAGGCACAATATTTCTCACAGGCACTCTCCCATTTTCAGTATTATATTTGCTTACAGTCTTCCTTCATAAGCTTTCTGCGCAGCTTCCCAAGATGTTTAGATCTGTACATGTGCACTTTGGCCTCCAGTGATTTCAATAAAAATCCTTCCTGACAGCCTGTGCTGGATTTTCAGTTAAAGTGAATAGCAGCCGGAGCCCATGTTTAGTACAGCTCTGAGGATTTCTGGGAAGGGGCTGTGCGGCGTCGGGTAAGTTGATTAGTGAACATTTCAAAGGAGCAGCATTGTGTGTATATGCAAGATAAGTGCACTAAAAGCTGCTTTCGGAAAACCTGGTTCCTTTGACCCCTTCATGACTAAGCTAGTTTTCAGTTTCTGTTCATAAATGACTGACACACTTTTTACATTTTTGCTGTGTGATTCTTCCACAGCAGTTATATACTTTCTTACTAAATGTACCCACACATATCATATATATATATATATATAGGACCGATAGGCCTATATAATTATATCCGTCTACCC
>NW_017307699.1:337441-349304 GCF_000935625.1 Nanorana parkeri
ATATATATAATATAATTTTTATTTTCCTAATTTTTTATTTTTTTACACTTTGTAAAAAACTTCTATTTTTTTTGTATGTTTATCGAGCAGTCACTATGACTGCTTGATAAATTAACTATTATTTTTAGGCTGCTCCAAACTTAGGAACAGCTAATAATAACCTTAGAGACTGAGCCTGACAGCATGCCAGATTCAGATCTCACTAAGGCCCCGTTCACACTTAGCGATTTATCGCGTGGTAATTCCCGCGATATCGCGGCAATTTACCGCGCGATATCGCTCTCCAATGCTTCTCAATGGGGCAAAGGGTCCTGCTGTCGCGGGTCGTGCGTCGCTACAGCAGGACCCTTTTTGGAGCGGATTTAGCCGCGATTTAAGCTTGCTCAATGCAAGCATTTGCGCGATATCGCGCAAAATGGAAATCGCGTGACAAACGTGCGATTTGCGAATCGTGCAGTGTGAATGGGGCCTTAAGGTCTTTGATCGAGCCTAGATGATCAGAAGTGATACATTTCAGGCACAGAGATACATTGTATCTCTGTACCTGAAATGTATCATAAACATCAGCTATCGAGCTGTCAAAACGAATAGCAGAGAGGTGAGTCACTCTGCTACCTCTCTGCTATCTTCAGCTGTCAAATACGGGATTACTGTTCATGGAAGAAAGAAGCTTTTACAAAAGCTTAACTTTTTCATCAATGAATGCCTCAATACTGGCCCATCCATTAATGACCTGGTAACCGCTGAGAATCGGCGGTTACCGGCATTACAGAGCCTTAATTAACTCATCATGTACAGTTGCACGTGGCCAGTCATATAGGCACTTTGTGGCGGGACATACAGTGTACGTCTCCCATCACAAAGGTAATACGGTGCAAGTTTTCTACATTGAGCAATAGCCTTTTGCTCCTTTGACCTATGTTTCTGTCTGATAATTTCGGGCTTCATCAGTGTAAATGTGTTGGTGCTTTGATGCTGCCTCCTCACCACAGTAAGCTTTGTGGACAGGTTGGAGGATTTGCTTCTCATCATATCTATATTTGACTAGGAGCCATGGGAGATGCATTCAGGAAGAGTTGTAAGTGAAGTCAGTTTGATGCCAAGATAAAGTGTCTGTCTGAGTCATACTGTGCTAACAAGTGACTGAAGTTACAAGGCTCGTTCACACCAGATGCTTTGAACTATATTGATCAGTATTGATCAAAGCAGGGTCAGCGCAAGGGCACATAGAAAGCAATTGTTTTCTATGTGCCCTGTTCACGCCATACAGGTGCATTGCGATGCACTGCAATAAAAAGGTAGCATGTCAAAATTTTTACGAAGTGCAATGCACTAAGGCTGCAACTAACGATTATTTACATAATTGATTTAGTTGGCCGATTAATTTTTTTGATTGACTAATCGGATAAATAAATACCATCTTTTATTTAAAATACACAAGTGGGGTTTTACAAACACAGTTTTTCAGAATAAAACTGCCTGCACAGTTTTTTGTAATCGCACCACACTGGAACGCATTGCAGTACCGCGTGTTCCATCGTGGGTGGGAAGCGCGTTTGGGGTGCCATTGAAATTAATGGCACCGCATTGCATATTCCACAGTAGAATTTCTGTCTCAATATTTTTATTGAAAATTTTAAAAATTAACATGCATAGTAAGAGAAATGGTGTACAATGCTTCAGTACAATAAATAAATGGATGTAGCAATTCAGAGGTCACTTGCAAGTGACTACTTGTCAAATAATTAGACATTCTTAGGTTAGAGTGAATGTAAATATAGCATGCCGTGACTGGGAGCAATAGCCAGCCTGCTATTGGCTATTTCAAATTGCAATAGCTAATAGCAGGCTTGCTATTACACCTACCTGCTGTCAATCATCAGAGGAGGGACTAAAAGAGAAAGTTCCCCTTCAGCTCCCCTCTGCTGATTGACATCAGGCTGTTTGCAGGTGCAATAGCCAGCCAGCTATTGGAATTCAAAATAGCCAATAGCAGGCTGGGTGTTTTTTCCCGCCGCTGGATGGGAGATTAGACACCGGCTTTCTACCGCTGACAGAAGAGGAGGCACGGGGAAGCAGCAGAGACACAGAGGGGGCCTGGGGACCGCAAGAGATGCAGCGCGGGCCCGGGGAGCGAGAGTCAGTGTGGGGAGCGCAACAGAGAGGCAACGTGGGCATAGGGGAAGCAACGGAGGCATGGGGACTGTAGAGGCATAGCGGCTTACAGACGGGGAGGGAAAGGAACACAGACCGCTGCGTTAAGCAGCTCCCAGAGAGGAGGAGAAAACGGTGGAGTACAGCGGCGGCAGCAGCATCAATTCGTCATTCTGAGCCTGATGAAGGGGACCCCCTGCGGCCCCGAAAGCGCTTGTATTGGATGGAAATGTGCCATTAAAATGGATTATTGATTTACAAAAACGGTGTGCTGGTGACATTATTCTTTTCTGTGATTTACACTGTGCCTTCCGTGGTCACTACAAGCACCCACCCGGTTTGGGGTTGTTTCGGTAAGGAGTGCAGCAAGACATCCTGTTTCTAGAAGCAGCAGCAATTAATCGCACAATCAACTAATTGATAATGAGAATTGACAACAAGTCCCATCGGTTTATCATAGATTAAATCTATTAGTTGTTTGCAGCCCTACAATGCACCTCACCACATGTTATCAGAATACATTGCAACATGCTGCAGTGTATATAGTTGACTGAAATGTCTGATATTTCAGAGTTAAAGAGTAAACAGTATGTTGTAAGAAGACATTTCACCACCCCATCACATTGCACACCAGCAGGCATTCCTTATGCACAGCAATACTCTCGGCTCCTGGTGTGAATGAGCCCACAGTGTTATACAGGTTAACTACTACTTTCTATATGTAAACACGTCCTTGCTATTTTAAAATTTGGATGCACACTGTAACAACTGACATCAATAGCACTTGGGAGTATCGCAAAAACAAGGAAAGATCCTGGAAAGGATTAGTGAATGTTTGAAATCCACAATATTTTTAGGTGTTTGTCAGTGAACAGTATTTGCAAGGACTTTGTAAAGTTTATTAGTGATTGTGGGTCATGACATGTATGTGGACTGGTGATGAAGTGTAGTAATGGAACTCAGAAGCATGATTTTAGAAAGGGTAAGGCAGCTTGGAGGAGGGGTAGGGGGCCGGATAAACGCACATTTTTTTTCTTTAACTGCTGAGTGGTTGCTTAGAATTGAACTGCAGCTATTTGCTGGTGAAGTGAAATGTAAAACCACCCCTGCTCTTTTAAACATTGATGCTTTGCTTGATGGATTCTATAGCAAAGCGTTTGACTGTTTGTTCCAGCCTTCTGATTCCCCTTAGTACATGTAACATTGTTTCTGTAGATTCCTGTTGAGTGTATGAGCACACAGTGTGCTAGTCGGTGATTTCTGATGGCTGTAGGACCAGCTCATATCATAATAATATCTGTCTAAATTCAGAGAATATTGTTTCCTGTGGTTTCTTATTACAGCACCGCACTCAGGCAGAACGTATTCACTTGTGTCGCAGTTTGCTCACGATTTGAGCACAAAGTGCTGATTGTGTTCTGCTTTTCTGCTTGCTGTACACTTGACTTCTAAAAGTTTTTTTTGTTTTTTTTTTTGTTTTTTTTAATCATTTGAACCACTAAAGCAGTACAATGTGCAAAAACTGTAATAAAAATATTCCTGGTGAAGTGTCCTTTGTTTATGCCTAATAATTGGAAGCCTTACAACCACTTATCCACAGAGTGCGAGTACTTGTGAGAACACCCAGTATCAGCATTAGTACATCCCTAATTAAATTCTCTTAGCACTTATAATTCAGTTGTCTGTCAATCTGCATTATCAGCAGATCGTTGAAACCAAAAAGAAAAAAAAAGGAGCCTTGCTTCTGAAGCAGATGGTGCCTACTTTTCTGTTCTGTGTATGATTTTCTGCACATGTTTTGCAGGTTAACCGTTCTAGATAATCAATATAGACCAATTACAAATCTGTAGTACATTGGTTTACACAATTGTTAAATACAAAGACTGATCGGAATACAAGGCGATTCACACACTGGATACCTATCCTATCCATAGCAAATTGCTAAAACTGTTGAGTTGGGTTTAGGAACGTTAGCACTGGTTTGTCATTGATTGGAAAGGCATGGGTCTGGACTGATGAATCCCGGTTACACTTTTTTCCAGCTAAGATATCCTTGGCAATCATTTCCTGTCTTTAACGCAATTCCTCCAACTTTGTAGGATGCTGTAAATGGTAATGTCGGCTATCTGCCTTACAAATCACAAGGAGGTCAAGTTTTCTATTAGCTTATTAGAAATGGTTTTGAGGGTGACTTACATCAGTTTTAACAGACAAACGGCTAGAAAGTGGAGGAATTGTTCAGACATGGGAAAACCTTTAACAATGATGCATACATTTTTATTTGTGTTTAAACTTTGGCACTTGGTACATTTTAATGGAGCCATAAAAATGTATTATACTGGCATAATAATGTCTGCTGTAAATTTCAACATAATTTCTGTTTTGGGATCCTATTATAGAGAAAATAATTGCTCATTCATTTGTGCAGACTGTATATTGTATCACACTGCTTGTATAAGGGGAAGCCCAGCTGCACACCAAAGAGTACTAGTGACCTAGAATCTGCCATGAGGGCACTGTAGTGGTCAGGTGGCTAATGTAGTAGAAGCAATGTTTTGGAGCTACACATGCCTAAGATCATTTCACTATTCTCACAGTGCTTTCTGATGGTGCCAGGGATAGACCTATCTACCATCCCCGTCATTTAAAAATACTCCTGTGACACAAAGTCAGCAGAGAGCAGGCAGAACTGAGCCACGTCACATCTGGGAAGACGATATTGTTGGGATTCACCATGGCTGCCAGATTGACAGCTGGCTCTGCTTCTCTAGAGCCGGCTTTGCCCACCCGCTTCCCTGTCTGTTCCTCCAATGAGCACGGGAGGGGAAGGGAAAATCTCTGCCGGGTGGGGGAGGGTAGTGACTGACAGTCGCCGCTCTCTGCAGGGAGAAGATACCAAGAGCTAAACGATTGCCAGTTACATGATCACTCAGCGCTGGGTCTTAAGTAGTGTATACACGTGTAGATTTTTGCATGACATTTGTACCAAAAAATCCAGTCAGAACATTCAATAATACCATCAATGACATGCCGATTGTCGTTGTGTGATTTTGTAATTTCCATTTAACATTTGACTTTGCAATGAATATTTTCCTAAACGAAAACCGCAGTCAGTGTTTAAAATTTTGTTCAATTGAGATTTTCCAACATGCTCCTTCAACTTTTTTCATCACTGCGGTATAAATCGATGATTGCTTTGCCCCACCAATTATTAGAAAGTTGAAAAGTTCCTAAATTTTGTTTATTCAAAATTCGGTGTATACCCTACTTTAGGGATGGCAGGTGCAGTGTCCCGCTCTAAATACCTGGGCAGGTGCGTGTATATGAATTAGTGTGGCATGATGTCAGTTTGCAGCATTACTAAAGTAGACGGGTACAACTATAGGTATGAGCACAATTCTGTTTAGGAGGTACAAGCCTAGGTGCATAAATGCTGTCTAAAATGATAGCATTCTCTTTTATCAATAACATTTTGTATTGCCTCAAATATAAAATTGCTGCTTAATACCGCCGCAGGCTGCTTTGTTGTCCTGAAGTAAGATGATGTAAATTAGTTTTGCATATGGTATACACTCTAATTACAGAGTAGACATGTGCAGCGGCTAAAAATTAGTTTTGTTTAGTTTTGTTTTTCGGAATTCGTATCCTATATGTGTTTCGTTTCGGGAATCGGATTCGTATTTGGATCTGATTCCGAATTCCTGAAAATTCAACTTGAGGTGGGGAACATTAAAATCCCTTTCTTTGTTTTTATCCGTTTAAATGATAACAGTGCACGCACAGGATTTGGACGAAACTCGTTCCAAATCCGAAATTTCGGATCCGGATATGTTATATTTCGGAAATTCGGATGCTCCGAATCTACACATTTCCGAAATTTCGTCCGAATTTCGATTCGGAACGAATCGCACATGTTTTATATGTGGGAACGACCTCACCTTCCTCAATTTTCCTCACCTCACCTTCCCTCTTTCAGACTGGGGACTGGAAATGATGGGCAATTTCCCCAATGGTAACATAGACTGCAATAAACAAAAACTGAGGTTCTAATCATTCTACAGCAGGGGTGCCCACAATTTTTGTGTTTAGATCTACTTTTCAAATGACGAGCTACATGAGATCTACCAACGAAAAAAAACCTCCCTCACTCTCTCTCTCCTGGCTGTCTTTCCTCGCTCCCCTGACTGTCTCTCCTCGCGCTCTCTCCCCTGACTGTCTCTCCTCGCGCTCTCTCCCCTGTCTCTCCTCGCGCTCTCTCCCCTGTCTCTCCTCGCGCTCTCTACCCTGGCTGTCTCTCCTCGCGCTCTCTACCCTGGCTGTCTCTCCCTGCTCTCTCTCCTGGCTCACCTTGCTGTATTTTGCAAACAGTGCAGTGCAACAGGCTGTATAAACTAATATTCTTTGATGTAATACATAGCACTTCAACCACCAGTATCCACCAGAAATGTGTCACGGAGCTTGGCTCAGCAGACTCGGGCTAATAGGTAACCATGTTTGCACAGCTAAATAAATATACCAAAATGGAATAAAGGGGCCACCATTCACACCCTTTGTGATCTACCAGCATCAGCTTTGAGAGCTACTGGTAGATCACGATCTACCTAATGGGCACCCCTGTTCTACACTATGTAAAGCAAGAAGAGAAGGTTCTTGGCTGGCATTCCACAGTAACTATTTTAAACTCAAATTGGTAGACATTAATCAAGCATATAGGCAACACGACTGCATGCAAATCAGGCTGCTTCTCATTCAGTAAAGTCTATGCGACTTTTTGTATAAATGCAACCCCTGCGTTTCTAATCCTGGGCAGCCAACAAATAGATCTGCACAGGTCTGCAACAGATTTACAGTGAAGAGAAGACTGTGTTTCTCTTCAACTAAGAAGTGGTCATAGGAAAGTTTTTAGGACCCAATGTCAAAGGGCTTTGGACTTTTGTCAAGGGCACCAATTTGACAGCAGTTTGAGATGGGATGGGATGGGATGGGATCACACTGGCCTGGAGGCAGAATACCCCATATGAAAATGGCATTTAACTGTAGTATTCTATAGGATAGTGATTTGTATTTGCTTAATAGAGGCACATTTGAGCCCCTGCAGTTAACTCCTGATGAAGAGTATAGAAGTTTAGAATAGATTCTTTCCACAGTCCAGGTCATTGACACAATTTACTCTGTCCTTATTCATATACTGCTCTTAGATCGCACTGCTCTAACTGGAGTTTGGAGGAGGTACTGTGCCAGGTGAGACAAAGCGAGACTAATATTTAACCCCTCCAGAGCAATGGATCCCCGAAACTAGAAGACTCAAAATTGCTGCATTATGATTTGGAAGTATTGTTTGTTTAATGTCCGAATTCTCGTGTGCATGCAGAATGTTATACGCAGTCTGGGAGTCACCAGCGGTTGTCACCATTACGCCAGTCTGCTTCTTCTCAACTCTTGTACAGTTCTCTGGGCTGCATAATGAATATGACAGTGCAAGTGTTTTACTGTGTTTTTCCAGACATACACCAGTGAGGAGCCCATGGAGCTCGCTGAAAAATCATTTTCATGCTACAGTTAGAACAAACTACAGAGAGCTAGAGGAGAATGTGCAAATGAATTCTGTAATCGGGAGCAGAAGAGGAAAGCAATGCTTGTATGTTTGATCGATGCCTCTTCTCACCTTCAGCACACAGATTTTCAGCTGCTGGCATCCTACTTTCTCTCCTAGACTGGCTGGAAGAACAGTATTAAGTAAACCTAGATCAGTATATTTACTTAGGAGCTATTATGCAAGTCTAGGGTGACATTTGTTTTCACAAGTAATCAAAAATCGAACTTTTAGCTTCTGTTCCCAAGACATATTACAGTAAGCATAATGGCATCTTGGGAGTCTAATCCTTTCAGCAGCACGAGAAGTTGGCATCTAGTTCTTTTTCTCCCATACTACTTTTTTCTGCTGGCTGCTCTTTGAATATAAAGATCAGAGTAGGCATAGGTCATGTAGTGATAGAATTGCATCGTTGCTTTTGATGCTGCGGGCCACTTTAGCTGGTTTTGTGTTCATGCTGTGTGACTATGTCAGTGAAGAATATTGGAAGTTTTTTTCATCTTGGAATATATCAAGCTTTTTTTTCCCTTTAGAGGTGTATGTGTGAATATGATGAACAAACTATTGCCTTTCTGACTTTTAATTACATAAACGGGATTTATTTTTGATATATGTGCAAAGGGTAGTTTACTTGCTTGTTCTACTTACAAGTGCGTCCAGGGCCCTACGAGGGGCAGTACAGTATGTTCACTCATCCATAATAAAGTTTATAGCTGGACTAGAATGTCAGTAGTCCCTAACAATTCTCTTAGCGGTTAACGAACTGCAAATGCTTGCACGGATTGAAGCAGGACTGGCCAGCACATGACAAAGAGGGAGTGACCAGTCTGAATTGTGCATACAGAGTGCGGTGGTCAGGACTATGTAGTCTACATATCTAATTTTGCTGGGCCCCTCTGATGCCGTGCAGGCTGGGGCCGTCATTTGAAACGGCACGGAGGCTCCGGGGCTGCCTCTCACTGACTCGAGCAGCGGCTGTCATAATAGATATATTCTCATTTGTGTGTGTAAAATATGAGAATATATATATTTTTTTATTCATATTCGTGGTCCGCAGGATTAAAAATTATGAATCTAGTGGTTCATGAGGTCCGAAAGGTTGGTGACCGCTGGTCTACACCGCAGCAATCAGGGGCATGCATTGTGCAGAGTGGTAAGTGCCCCCTTACACTGGGGTCGGTGGTAAATGCTTCCTTACATTATCATTCAGTGTTAAGTGCCTCCTTATGTTGGTGGCCTTTGTTGATGGCACTTTTTGTAACTTGGAGGTCTGTGGGGAATGCTTCTGTTTTAAGATGGTGGTCTGTGTAAACTCTATCATTGGCTATTGGTGTTCAATTGTGACTTATCTGAAGGGAAGCTGCACAGGTTCTGAGCCGCTGCCCCCAAGTTTACTTAGTGATGCTAGGCCCCGTCAAGTGGCATATCACACTGCACAGCACCGTATGCATAGTTGGGTTTTGCTAGACCTGGGGACATGTGCTTAGGTGCCTGGATCTAGCTGGGAAACCCTGCTAGCATATATAAGGTTATATATGTCATGGTCTGATTCTGTAATCAGCTTTGTTCTGTTGATTTGTGATGTGGGTCTTACAGATATACTGTATCTGTACCTGTCACTGCATTGAGCATTACAAGAACTTTTGTATCTTGAGTAAAACTTTGTTTATTTATCCTTTCTTCTTATAAGTACTATTTGTACATCATTGTAATAGACCTTTTCATATAAAACAGACGCATCATTCTGAAGGCAGGCGTATCTCTCTATATACTAAAGCCAAAGTGCAGAAACCCATAGCAAATTGTAAGCAACTTTTCTGTTAAATGGTTAAAACATGAAATCTGTTTGGTTGCAGTGGGTTAATGGCAAATCATGGCTTATGGCAGCGTCTTCATAATTTGGACTTCTATCCTGGAATTATGATTAGTTTGCACTAGATGTTTTATTTCATTTTCTGATTAAATAATGAATATGATTCCATACTTAATGCAAATCTCCAACCTGTTGCACACAGTGCCAGGCCTCTGATGCGGAGAGGGCATCAGATGCAAAAAGGTTTCTTGTTATCCAGTAAATGTTATATACTATAGGTTGTTATCCAGTTAATATTATATACTATAGGTTGTTATCCAGTTAATGTTATATACTGTGGGTGAACAAAAAATTATCCTCTGAGCTGTGTGATGGCCTATGCCTAATGTATGCAGTTTTACTGAAACTCTGGAATTCTCTTTGCATTTCTACATTTACTAAAGTGTTTCCATTGGAGAAGGTACTGTGTTCCCCATGTCATTCCTATAGCAGGTGATGGCTTGCAGGTCTGCAGGGGATGCACAAGTAGAGCTGAATGCATTCTTCCTGTCTCGCCTCTGAAATATTCAACAGGGCACCACGGCGAGATCATGAAATATTCAAAGGTTCTAGCTCTGTAATGTCATGTTAATGTCAAAAAAAGGCTGCTTTACATCAAGTGAATGTGAATCCTTACCAGAAAATTGGTCCATGCTCTAAAATCCCACAGCACCTGCAGCACCTCTTACTGCATACTGTCTTTTATCTCCCTGCAAGACACATTCATAATAGATGTGTGTTTATACAGCCAAGTGCTGTGCTTAAAAGAATTAACCTAGATGGCAATCCCTGTGTGTGTCTGTTACAGATCAGCATCTTCATGACACATCTCTCGAACTACGGCAATGACCGCCTGGGGCTCTACACATTTGAAAGCTTGGTGAAGTTTGTGCAGTGCTGGACCAACCTGAGACTACAGACTCTGCCACCTGTCCAACTGGCTAAGAAGTACTTTGAGATCTTCCCCCAAGAGAAGAACCCACTGTGGCAGGTAAGTGCAATTACTCCTTATATAACACTTCTGCGGCCAGTAAAACACTCAGGCATGTCATGGTGATTACATAAGATTTTGTATCTGCTGCATTCCAAAGGTCACAAATGACTGTTGTATATAGAGGAATGCATTGCAAGGAGTTGCTGCGCTTGTACAGCCCCCCTCTTTTTGTGTTTTTAGATGACCCCTAGTGTGATAAAGTGAGCAGAATGTTCATACTTAAAACCTCTGAAATGGCTAAATGACCCCTTTCCAGATTCTGCATGGAAAGGCAACCATTTTAGACTTTCAGGAGTAAAAGCACTGTCTGAGAGCAAACACCACAAGACATCTGAAAAAGTTTACTCTGTAGAGAACAAAAGTAGAAAAGTCTACTCAGTGCACCCCTCTGAAATTGGTTTAACGGTGTTCGTTTTTTTACGACAGGGTAGGGTTTAAATCCTTCCTAAGAGCAGGAACCACAAGTTGCTTGATATTACTCCCCCTAGCCAGAAGAGCCTTCTGTGCCTCTGTGTGGGCATGTCCATATAACTCAACATTTCTCCAACTTTTTTCCATCAACACCCTTAAAAAGTATGCAGAATCTCAAGGCACCCCAATCTAAAATGTAAAAAAACATGTGGCCCCTCCAAAACCCATACCAGACCCTTATCTAAGATAGAGGTTTGGTATGGATTTTAAAGGGTGACCCTACACAATAACACAGAAAATAACATGGGGTTCCCACATTCATATTAAGGTTCCCCTTTATATCAGAGTCCCCCTTTACATTGGTAATCCTTCTCTTACCCTAAGAGACGACCTTCATGTCAGGATCCCCCTCTTACACATCAGGAGCCCACTTCGCATTGGAGGCCTGACACAGTGTCGAGGTTTTGAGGCCAGAAGGCACCCTGGTTGAGAGGCTGATATTCCACAATGATTTTCATATCACTTTATGGAAGAAATCAATGGCTTCAATGAGTTTTTAAAGTAGCTTCAATTAAAGGGTTTAGTCCATGTTTCAGTAAAACAGAATTTAGGCTTCTTTTATTAAACTCTACTCGAGTTTCCATGCCTCCATAAAGTTCATCTGAATGAGATGACACAGGAAGTCAGGACAGTTAGATGGCCTGTGGGCAAGAAAGGATGGTGCATGCTTGGCTATGTTTCTCTGAGCAAGAAGAGACTCCATTTATAGCATTTACTAAATGATCATTAACCACAATTAGCTATCATTAATAGAGACAACATCTTAATATAATGTGATCTGTCCAGATTCATGTTCACT
>NW_017307699.1:349629-365197 GCF_000935625.1 Nanorana parkeri
TTTAATATATATATATTAAATGTAGAACCCTTGTGATGACAAGAGACATAAGGACATCTGGTCTAAAGAGAAGACTTGTGATAGGCTGCCCAAGTTCCTTGTTGTCGGACCCCAAAAGACAGGTATATCTCATGATGATGATGACCATGTAACTTACCAGGGTGACTGGAGATGACTGAACCCTTCTCACTGTCATGTGTTTGTGTCATTCCACAGGTACAACTGCACTATACACTTTCCTCACCATGCATCCTGCTGTCACCAGCAATTTCCAGAGCCCGGTCACCTTTGAAGAGATCCAGTTTTTTAATGGACAGAATTACCACAAGGGCATTGATTGGTAATGGTTCTTGTTATACTGATATATTGGGTTTTGGGAAAAAGTAGTATGTGTTTGTTAACTGCTTTAGCGCTCTTGCCTAAAATGCAGCATTTTACTGTGCCGCTATTGTCAAGTGACACCAGTGCACTGTTACAATGCAAGGCACTGCTTTCTTTTTTTCTTAATTTTAATTGGAGTGTACAAACTGTACACTTCATTTAGATCCCTGCACAGCAGTGCCATGACCTGCTGTGCCATCCCTTTGCTGCAAGTAAATGCAAAATATTTTTGGGAAAAACTCTGCTCTCTTTTGTCAATATTGTTTTGCAGAAAAAGAATCCTAGATACGAAGGATGTAAAGAACTGTTTTTTTTTGTTTTTTGTTTTTTTTACTAACGCTGGTCCTAGCAAAGAAAAAGTAGTTTCAATGTACATGAAAAGTATATATTTTATTCTACACTAAATGACACCAAAATGATGTTTCTGGTACAAAGTAAGGCAAAGTTATTTGGAAATGGATAAAAGGTTTTTTTTTTTCTTCCTATTCTGCTTTTTTCTTGTTATGCAACACTGTAAAAAGTAGCCCAACTATATACAATGGTGTATTCAGTAAGGTCCAAACTGTTTATTACATAAAAACAAGCCATATGCACTCACATGTGGCCGTGGGAAGCAGTCCTTGAGAGGAGAGAGCACAGTAGCGTGTGGATGGGAGAAAGCCTTGGCCACAGGCTATGTCTCGGCTGCAAGATTTCATGTGGAATCCTCAACGCCGTCGTAGTCTGTCTGGATTGGAAGGCACACAGTCTCTCGGTGCAGATGATCCAGAGTACAATGGCATGGTGGATTCCACATAACATCTTGCAGCTGAGACATGGCCTGTGGCCGAGGCTTTCTCCCATTTTTACACAGTGCTGTGCTCCTTCTCTGGACTGGTCCCCCCTCTCAATGACTATTTACCACTATCGCACAAACACAAGCGATATACACTTACATGTGACTAACATTTTGGGTTGTCTTATGCCAGATTGGGTCTGTTTGCATTGTGCTCCCTTTCCTTTATCCTTTTAGTGCTGATTGACGGAGCTCCCTCTCTGTTTCCTGCAGACTAGCAGCATTGGGTCCTTTACTCCAGAAACTTTACTTATTAGTTTTCTTGGGCTACCAGGTGTATATTTTGTATATCATTTGTATGTTCATTTATTTATCTGCAATTGTACACACATTGTATCCGCCACTGAGTTATGAATAGTGTGTAAGGTGAGCGCTTGTGTGTGTTTTTCATTTTTCAGCTTTAAAAAGTAACAATATATATATTATTGGTAAATTTAAAAAAATAGCAAAGGGGAAAGAGTTAATTAGGGCTGGTTTGTGTTCATTACGTGCTAAAAGGAGGTAAATAGTAACACATTTAAAGTGCATTTCCACTTTTGCAGCCAATTGTGAAAAATAAAAACTGTTATGTAGTCCTATTCACGTAGCATAACTATTTGTTTGTGAAGCAGGCATATGGGCAGACTGGCAAGCTTTATCTGAACAATTTCAAAGTGACAGGAAATACGGTCTGTCCCCATAGAAAGACTAGGGACGCCCTGAGCTTCCTCTCATTAAAGTAATATTAAATTCTCCAACTTTTTTCAATGATAAAATCCAGATCATACAAATATACATTGCCCAGCAAAGGGTTTATTTTTAAATTTCTGCCC
This sequence comes from Nanorana parkeri, assembly GCF_000935625.1. Classification (NCBI taxonomy): domain Eukaryota; kingdom Metazoa; phylum Chordata; class Amphibia; order Anura; family Dicroglossidae; genus Nanorana; species Nanorana parkeri. Next base: position 351,658 of record NW_017307699.1, read on the forward strand.
AAACCCAGTCAGGTTTCTAAACAGCTCCAACTCTCAGCCCTGTTTCCCTGAACTTCCTGTCCATTAAAAGATCACAAGGGACCGAGCAGTCTCCAGCAACTGTCCATCTACTAGCTTGGAGGAGAGGGGAGAATAGGGAACTGTGGAGTTGCTTGCCTTGCTCTGTGTGTTTGTGGAGATGCACTCCGCTTACTAACACACACAAGGGTGGCTCCATAGGACCCTGCACCCTAAAACAGGACATCGGGGCCAGTGCTCAGGGGACCAGCGGATTCTAAAGCTTTTAAACATCAAGAAACGGCATCCATTGTAAGTTATTTAATCAGTATTTGGAAAAGCTTGACTTTAATATCACTTTAACATACAATGCTTCTAGATCTTTAACCCTTTAATAGAACACAGTATTCACATCTAGTTTCCAGCATGGTACAGACAGGGTTAATTATGATAACCTCCACAGACCCTTTACATTCCAGAAAATTCCGTTCAGAGAAAGCTAGTAATATGTAAGAAGATTGTTATGTGATCGAGAACATGCAACATATAAAATAGGGGTTATTGCAATTTGCCTGGGAAAGTAGAAATACACTTTAAGGCTCAGTAGTGGTTGTTACTTCTGCCTTGCAGCACCAATGCCCAGGTTTGATCCATGTTGGAGCAGCAGCAGGGAGAGATGCTGGACATTTGAGATGTATCCTAAAATACTTCAACAAAGTATCTCCAAGGTTCTAAGTCCTCAAATGGTTAAGTATTTCTCTTCTCCCCTTTAGGTACATGGATTTCTTCCCCATACCTTCCAATGCCAGCACAGATTTCATGTTTGAGAAAAGCGCCAATTACTTTGACACAGAAGTGGTACCAAAACGGGCAACCGCTCTCCTCCCCAGAGCCAAAGTTATTGCCATCCTGATCAGTCCTGTTGATCGTGCTTACTCCTGGTACCAGGTAAGAGACTAACCAAAGTCATAAGTCTTCTCCTGAACAGCACGGGAGTCACCTGATGTTAAACGGCATTTAGAATAAGAGCTCATTAGAGAGGCTGATTAATTACATCCACAATCTTATATACGAGCTCTGCCGAGCTAAACATTCACTAATGGACAATACAAAGAAATGGAAAATAAAATGAGCTGTATAGATTTACAGAGTAAGCTTACTTTTAACATATTTGATCTTATTTACTATGTCTAAGCAGACATCACCTTTCTCCATTTTCCTCCAGTCCTTTGAGAGATGTATTGGCATCATCAGATCCCCCCTTTTTTTCTGATGAAAAAGTAATTTGTACACTTAGGGTTTGTATCCTGTTACATGTGCATGTTAAGATGATACAAATTTTCATATAATACCAGAAAACATTCACTTTCTACCTTCAGCACATTTCCTTTTGCACATGCTCACAAACACGTCATTGCAGGCATGTGCTATGTCGAAATTAATTTTTACCATAAATGTCTGCTTATTCTTTTGGTGTGTGTGTAGCTTTGTGTGTGTAGCTTTGTGTGTGTGTAGCTCTGCGTGTGTGTGTAGCTCTGCGTGTGTGTGTAGACTGTGTGTGTAGCTCTGTCTCTGTGTGTGTAGCTCTGTGTGTGTGTGTGTGTAGCTCTGTGTGTGTGTGTGTAGCTCTGTGTGTGTGTAGCTCTCTGTGTGTAGCTCTCTGTGTGTGTAGCTCTGGCTCTGCGTGTGTGTAGCTCTGCGTGTGTGTAGCTCTGCGTGTGTGTAGCTCTGCGTGTGTGTAGCTCTGGCTCTGTGTGTGTAGCTCTGGCTCTGTGTGTGTAGCTCTGGCTCTGTGTGTGTAGCTCTGGCTCTGTGTGTGTAGCTCTGGCTCTGTGTGTGTAGCTCTGGCTCTGTGTGTGTAGCTCTGGCTCTGTGTGTGTAGCTCTGGCTCTGTGTGTGTAGCTCTGGCTCTGTGTGTGTAGCTCTGGCTCTGTGTGTGTAGCTCTGGCTCTGTGTGTGTAGCTCTGGCTCTGTGTGTGTAGCTCTGGCTCTGTGTGTGTAGCTCTGGCTCTGTGTGTGTAGCTCTGGCTCTGTGTGTGTAGCTCTGGCTCTGTGTGTGTAGCTCTGGCTCTGTGTGTGTGTGTGTAGCTCTGTGTGCGTGCCTCTGTCTGTCTGCCTGCGTGCGTGCCTCTGTCTGTCTGCCTGCGTGCGTGCCTCTGTCTGTCTGCCTGCCTGCGTGCCTCTGTCTGTCTGTCTGCCTGCCTGCGTGCCTCTGTCTGTCTGCCTGCCTGCGTGTCTCTGTCTGTCTGCCTGCCTGCGTGTCTCTGTCTGTCTGTCTGTCTGCCTGCGTGTCTCTGTCTGTCTGTCTGCCTGCGTGTCTCTGTCTGTCTGTCTCTGTGTCTCTGTCTGTCTGTCTCTGTGTCTGAACACTAATAAAAACATTGCGTAGAAGCTTACAGGATTCCATTCCACCAGCGTACCTCATGTATTCATTATGGAGGTCAGGTTCATGTAGGTTTGTGCCTCAGTGATGTCCCTGCCACTCTCATACCGGTATTTACATCCATTTCAGAGTAGATTTAACAAGAGCCCACCTACCTGAACCACTTGGAAGGAACACCTATGGACATGAGAGGAACATGCAAACAAAGGTTGCATTCAAGGGTGTTAGGCCGTGGTGACGATGTGTGCTTTACATGCTCACATCAACTTCCCCAATACAAAGCAATAAACAAGCGGTGAAAGATGAAATGGATCAGGGTTTCCCTGTCTGCATCCCAGCATGGAAGTGTATCCTGTAGGTACAATACCAGTTACAGTCATAACTTTAGAACTGCAGAAAAGATGGCGTAAGACGTAAGAGAAAAGGGGTCAGGACGAGTGAAGACTTCAAAAGCTGTAGAAGAAATAATGAGGCGTGGAATAATAGTCATTGGGTCTGATTTACTGAAGTGTGAAGTGAGGTGAACCTGCGTTCACTTCAGACATCCAATCCTTTGCAGGGGAATTACATAAAAGAAACTTTTAAGCAGCTCACTTCAAACTTCCGTAAATCAGTTGTGTTTGTGCAAACGTCTGCTAGTCACATCCCACCTGCCTTACACTGCTCAGGAAAGATTCAGGTAGCACAGCTATTGACGAGAGTCCCAATAATGGAAGTCTATCAAACAGCCATGATCACATGATGGCTGTCATAGCATCTCCTGGCTTCTCAGGTGTGCTTAGCTGTGGGGTACGAAGGGGTCTTCATCGATGGTATGAAAATGTTCTTTGAATCATTGTTCATTACAGGAGATTGGGGTTATTGTAGGTTTGTGTTCTTATCAATGAAGAAATAAGATGGCAAATGATTACTAATGCCCAAATTCCATGACCAATGTCAGCCAAAGACATTCTGTGTGGTCCCTATGGTGTAGTGTCCATATGTTTTAAAACACATTTAGTAGAAAGGTCCTTAAAGGTTAATAGTTTAGTGGCATTGCGGGTGTTGGCGTGCTCTCATTTTAATATCCGCTGTCATCATTAGCCTGCTTGAGCAGTTTGCAGCTGCAGTAAAAAGCTCATTATTGCTAAATATATAAGATCAGAGACCTGAAATGAGGTTTAGTATTGATTTAACTATTTGTGGTCACCTACTAAAAGCTTGAAAATTTGGTTTAATTAGTTCTAGCTATAAAATAATACTTTGTATTGTGTGGTGGGAAGTGGCAGGATTTCTACAACCCCAATACAATGGTAGCTAGAATATTGACTAAAGCAATGAAGGCAGATTGTTAAGTGTTCTTTATTTGCTATGTGTAATACTTGGAATATCATGACTCTCTGATGGGGTCTTTACATTGGGGGCCCTGCAGTGTCTGGGAAGAAGTCTGGACCACAGTTTGCTTTGGTTATAAGTATATTAGTGCAGCTATCAAGGAGAATTGCCACATTGGTGCCCACACTATACTGCTATGTGTGTGTGGAAGGGAGGGGGGGCTGGGAAGGCAATAAGTAAGGGAAGGCCAATGGCAGGCAACAGGTGGTAGCTGGTGGTAGGTCCACACTATACTGCTATATGTGTGTGGAAAGGGGTGGGGTTTGGAGAGGCAATAAGTAAGGGAAGGCCAATGGCAGGCAACAGGTGGTAGCTGGTGGTAGGTCCACACTATACTGCTATGTGTGTGTGGAAGGGAGGGGGGGCTGGGAAGGCAATAAGTAAGGAAAGGCCAATGGCAGACAACAGTAGATAGTAGGTAGTAGTAAGTCCTCTCTACTCTTACTAAAGAGTAATAAATAGCTTTGTAAAATACACATTCAGCAGTTCTTGGTTCCAGAATTAGGGTATTTAGAGTGTATTCATTTGTTGAGAGCGCGCGCTTGTAAGGCACTGTCCTCCTCTTTGTCTTGTGTCACACATGATGTTGGTAAAAAACTGTGCACATAAATATTGTAAATGGGGATGAGGTGTAATGTTATACATTAATGGTTGGTGGCTTCATCCTCCATGAACAGGGACTCTTTATACTTTATACTTTTGTTCTGCATAATGGAGGAGTAAATGACTTTGTTTTTCCCTCATAGCACCAGCGAGCACACAATGACCCTGTGGCACTGAACTACACCTTTGCTCAAGTAGTAATTGCTGGATCACATGCCCCACAACAGCTGAAGAACCTTCAGAGCCGATGTTTGGTCCCAGGATGGTACGCTACTCACCTGGAGAGATGGCTTACTTACTACCCACCCAGTCAAGTAAGTCTAATGGTCATACTGTATAGTATTACCAGCTGTAAACTCTACATTTGCATCGTGCCTGTACTATGCTGCTTTGTAAAACCTTTACCCAACATGAAATACTGCATCAAGTGTACTATTTGTTTTTTTTTATATTTCTCCCCAGCTTCATATAGTTGATGGCCAAGAGCTGAGGAACAACCCAGCCGCAGCCATGGACAGTATCCAGAGGTTCTTGGGAGTGACACCACATTTCAATTACACCCAGGCATTGAAGTAAGTCAGCAGTTTAACTCTACAACACGAGGGCCTTGTAATAATTGGGTTTATTATACTTGTTTTAGGAAGTTGCTTCTGCACTGTATCCCCCTTCTCAGCGGTCATCCAGTGTGAGTTCAGTCAGATGGCGGCAGTGAGGGAAGTTTCCTACATCTTTCTCTGGGCAGAATGACATGTTTCAGCCCTGTCTGCTTTTTAAATGTGTCCCTAGTGACATGCCATGTCCCCTAATGAACAGTTGGAGAATAATGGGGATGTTTTTTTGTACTCTCTGTAAATTCCTTATTAGTTAAATGAGTGACACCGTATTCTTTCCACTGGCAGCGCTTGTCTGCTTTTTCTGTTTGTGCCATAGTCTTCACTTGGTACTATTATCAGATGGGTTATGTCATCCTTCCAGGGACGGCCTGCTATGTCCCCCATTGAACTAATCTAGAAAGGAGTTTTCAGCACTAATAAAGACAATCTCACATCTGGGATAAAGAATGTAAAACAAAAATCTGAAGTGTGTTTTTACAAGTGAATTATACGGTTCTGTAAAAAGTGAATAATAATATTGTCTGTTTTTACCACAAAAACCTATGAAAGAGAAAAGCAAATATTTCCCCGATCTATTCAATGAACGGGGCCCTTTGGGTTGGCGTACTCCAGTACTTTTCCTTGCAGGGGATTCAGAATGAAAAGTCTCCTTGAGAATTCTGCATCCCGGCGTTCCATATATTTGTACATCATAATTATATCCTCTCATAGGTGCCTATTTTCTAATGTAAACAAATTAGTTAGCCCGCTCTTTCCTCATAATGCAGCCCTTTCATTCATTCACTCTGACTGACTTCTCCACAATGACACTTTTGTTCTGCCAGTACTTCTACCCAAAGTAAATTGAAAGTGAGGACTTGGCTTGGTTAACCCTTCACAGCTCCAGATAATGATTTTCTAACATTCCTCTGCAGTATATAGGGCACTTTATACAAATGCCTGAAATGGAGACTAGCAGAACACTTTAAAGTGGAAGTTCACCCTGGAATGACTCTGAACATTCAACAGCCATATAACGCATGTACATTGATGAATGCTCAGCACCATGTTTGAGTTCTGTCCGTGCTGCAGTTGTCCAAAAATCAACACTGCAACCTTCCGGCTGTTACCAGCGCCACTATGGAACTCTGCCCCTCTCATGCTATCTACATCTTTGACAGCATCAGGGCCTGATCTTCTTTTTTCTCTGGTCAGTCTGTGACTGTAAAAATGGTGGTACTTGTCCTTTTAAAGCTGGTCACATGTTACCATCTGATGTACAATCTTCTTTTCTTCACTAATAACGATGTAGAGAGGAAGCAGTTGTCTGATTTGGAAAGACGTTGGATTGTTTGGGCAGACATTCACACTCCAGTTCCTAATCTAAAGGAAAATGTTCTGAGATTGTAAAATCAAATTGTAATGCTTAGCAAGCACCTGTTCTTTATGCCCATGTTTCTGATGGTACCATCCAGTGACAGAGCAAGACGAGCATCTATTCCTCTTTCAAAGTGAGGTGCGTCTGTAGCACGCATCGTTTTCAGTGTACTAGAGTCCCTGAAATGTGGTGGTGTCATGAAACGTAAAAGCTGCTGTTGCAAATATTGCCAATAAAGTTCTGTGACACTTAAAGAAGTCTCACTAAATTATTTAAACTTTAACAACCAGGGGACCAAGTGCTATGTGCACTAGGTCACGTTCAAATCCGACCTGCCATGGTTTCAGCGTGGTTAGATATCGGTGGGTAAATAGTCTGGCCATGCTGCTAGCAAGGAGACAAAGCTCTATCACATTGGCCGCCTGCAGCGCTGATTATTTATAATGGTAAGGGAACAGTCAGCTTGGGGGGAGGTGGCTGTACATTCCCCCCCACAAGAACACCCATATATTGGGCTTCTAACTGGAATGGAGCTATGGCCAGCATTAACATCAATAGAGAGGTGCTTTTAATCCACCATGGGGCCACCAATCAGAATGGGACCATGTACTATATATATGTACTTGGTCCCTTTTTGAGGTTTAAATAAAAGTGAAAACGTTTTTGTGAGAGTTCTTTAATTGTTCTGGCAATTAAAAGCAAAATGGTACCATAGTAGTAACAGTACAGAAATAGAACTTGGTAGTCAGCCTGGGGTGGGATTGATGCCATAAATGCTGTTACTGTGTAGGTGTAAAACTCCAGGTAGCCCCTACACACAATTGATGTTACGTTGTATTTCGCTGGTTACCTGGCATTGGATCTGTAGTTTTGTTCAGCTGCTCTCAAGATTTTTATATCTGCTACACACTGCTGGACAACCAGGAAGATCTCAGTACTACTTCTGGATCACCTCCCATATAATGGTAATTCATCACTCAGTGGGCAGGTTGGAAGTAGAGAGTTGCCACGGGAAACTGCTTTACAGATCCAAGAAAAGTGTGTTACCTACCTACCTGGCTGTGTGTGTGTGTGTGTGTGTGTGTGCGCGCGCGCGTGCGCGCAAATGAGAGAGTTAGAAATCCTTTGGCAGGTTAGGCAGCGGGCCTGTATATTGTGCATTTAGTTGTTTGCCTGGAGTGCTACATGTTCTAATGCAAAAGGTTCATGTGATGCAACATTTTCCTCCAGATTAATGTGAACCAAATGCAGAGCTCCATTATGTTACGCCGGATACACATTGATACACATGTCACGTTTACCTTTTTGATGTATATTCTAGGTATGATGAATCAAAAGGATTTTGGTGTCAAGTGGCTGAAAATGGGAAAACAAAATGCCTTGGAAGAAGCAAAGGCCGCAAATACCCCGACATGGAGCCTTCGGTATGTTCTTTACAAGCAACAGCTTCTATATATGTGATATGTAAATCTCCTTGTACATGGGCAGCCATATATTCACATTACACACACAGCTTAGTATTAGAGCACAATGACTCTTCATGGCTCCTCTCACAATGTACCTTTTGGGTCAGATGTGACCGGCTGAAAAACCAGACCCTGTAGAGGTTCCTATAGATACAAGAGGGTGGAACATGCAGGTATGATCTGTGTGGGAAGGTGATCGCAGCAGTCGCCATGTTTAATAACCTGTCATCAATATTCGCCTCTATATCTGACAACCACCTCATTAAGAACTGGTTTGGGCAGCTCTTACCTTAAGTTTAGCTGTGCTCATCTCTATTGTCCTTTACCAAGAACTACTAATGCTATTTTCTGATGTACAGATGATCAGCAGGAGTGATCAGTAATTTTGGATGTGATGGACATTTCTACCTATTGAATATTTTTTGACTTTTGTCTAATTAAAAAAAAAATGACTTTTAGATAAAGAATTCTGGAGCCTCAGCCACCTGGTGAACATTTCAGTGATGATACCATCGTGTATTGGTATGACTGACCTAGGCAGACCAGACATTTAGTACCAAGGAAAATAGAGGCGATTGCCAATCAGATGTTCCCCATCCAGTGCTAATGATGACTAGAGTAACTGTTCTTCTCCACACCACATACTCTCCTCCATGTTTTGTTCATTCACTTTGTGATGTAGAAGAGAGAATAGTACATTCTGTGAGTCATATAAATGTGTCTTACTATTGGATATATGATGGTCACTGAGGCCTGACACGAGATCCGCTGTTCTTTCCACAGACACGGAGCCACCTTGTAGACTTTTACCGGGAAAACAACATTGAACTGTCTAAGCTGCTGAACCGATTGGGACAACCTCTGCCAACCTGGCTGCGGGAGGAGCTCCAGAATCCCAGCAGGAGTTGAACTTGGCCTCCAGGTGGGAGGAAGTGATATACAGTCTTACCAGACTGCTGACCATTTCTTGTCTCTGTGGTGATTATCAGCACTACGACTGTTCATCGTTCCTTGTGGGAGCACACAGACTTAAGTTCTCATTGCTGTGGAATGTGGACCTCTTGTACTGCAATGATGAACTTCACCATGTGACCATAACTGGGCCTCCTGGGACTGGAGTAGGGGGCATCCGTGACTACAAATGCACCTCTTGTGGGAAAGTGTTACCATTTGCTAAGAGTATCATGGTGCCAGAATCACACAAATGAAACTGCCTACTCAGAGGAAGGGCCAATCATGAATGAATGTTCACGGACACCCTTCCTCTGGCATGTATGCCTTTACGTCCAGCAGAAGACACTGGGTTCTTCTGGATGCAAGGTGACTCAAGCTGTGGAAAAGAGCAATTAAGTCCATTTTTGGCACTGGGATGTGTTTTTATTTCTGTTTTCATGTGTTTATAAAAAGGGTCTGGGATCCTTTCTTTACTTTTATTTTTCAAAGGCGGACAAGGTCAAGGCAGCATGCTACATTTGTTGCCTCAGAAAATAGCGGTACTTAGTAAGTCTTCAAAATAAAGCGAACCAATCAAGTTTTCTTAACGATGGTTATAACCAAGGTTCTCCTTTCCACATTGGGCTCGTTGAATGTAAACCGGAATGATCTTGGTGTGACATAGGCTGAATCGATTCAAGTTCCACAATGCCGCTCTGTGTATAGGAAGATGTGGTATAGACCCGATCTACTGGCCACCAGATCTAAACCGAGAAAAAGGTGCATCTTCTGGAAAGCTGGCTTTGTATCTGAGCTGATATCTTTCTGTTAGTATAAATGCTCTGGATTACAGTATTCATTCATGAAGTATTGGAGAACCAATCTCATGCTTAAGCTACACAATGTAAGATTTGTTTTATTTTGCTCAGTCTGTTGTAGGGCCTGTGATTGGACTGTGCATTCCTTACATTAGGCTCACTTTAAAGGAAACCTTTACTTGGGGACAGGTTAGGCTCCTACCCAGCTCTGTAGGCTGCCACCATCCTCTAACCACCAGGATTGGTTAGTTCTAGGGTAGGGATGTCGGTGTGTACAGATGGTTACCACAATGACCTCCAGCACTGGATTGCTGACTGGCTACTAAGGTTTTCTTTAAGGACAGTAACTTGTACTAAACTCCCGGGATCACCTTGTGCCTAGAGTGATCTAAGTTACAACAAGCAGTGTGGCTTAACCCTCTTGTGCATTACTGTCCCCTGGCTGCTTAGAACCTCTTGTAGAAGAACACTGGAGGGCTGTGTACGTTCCAAACGTTCATCCCATAGACCAGGGGTAGCCAAACACTGGTCCTCCTCCAGCTGTGGTGAAACTATAAATCCCATGATACATCTCTCTGAGTGTCATGTCTGTGAGAATGTTGCAATGCCTCATGGGATTTGTAGTTCCACAGCTGGAGGACCAGTGTTTGGATACTACCCCTGCCATAGACTCTAGCTCATACTGAAGGTTGGCACAGGTCACAGATCTTTTGGACAGCTAACATTCCATGCAGTCAGACATTCATTGTCTTGGTTCTGGCTTCCAAGACAGAGTAATGAAAGGCGGAGCAGACACCAACTGTCTCTTTTAATCTGGGGTGGTGATCTCAAATGAAAAAAAAACTTTAGCATGGTTTTAGTACTTAACCTTTTAACTGTCATTCCACAGCAATGTGTTTTAAGGTGTCGGTCTACAAAACATGATGTCGTCTTAACAGACTGTGAGGGGAGGGATAGCAGATGGAGACGGGGCATTTTCCACAAGCTTCTTAAGTTAAGCTGCAGGTATTGTGTATTTTGTAAAATGGTCCATTTACTCTTGTATGTTGAAATGTAAATAGTATGCAATATAGCATTTTATGCCATGTACTTTGTTTTTTCAGGGGGGGGTTACAAAGTGTGCAACCAAAAGCTTAAACACAAGGAAAAAAAAAAAGATACATGTGGTATATTTTGTCAACAAGCCCTCTGTCCCCCGACTGCACTGAACCCTCATGTATTGTGTCATTCACATTGAATGATGATAATGGAGAAATTTTTGGCTCTCGCAGCTGAACACGTCTAAATAAAAGCTAGAAGTAGCATTTGTGGATTCACAAAATGTCTTTCTGTTATTTCTACCATAAGTCAGGACTTGTGCAGTAAGTGCCGACTGTAATGTGTGGCTTGTCAACTCCCGCCTGTGCTGGAGACTCATGTGTTGTGCAAATGTTTACTCTTCCCTTAAAGGAGGACTACAGCCATAAAAATACTGTACACCAATGTGTGTAATCTTTGCTTTCCCCCCTGTGTACATGCAGACCACGTTGTCCAGCAACGTGACATTAGGCCTCATGCAGGCAGGTGTATGAAAAAGCTACATCTAGTATGAAGGATCTTGCATACACATTTCTCTGTGTGCATGTTAGTTTGTACAATGTTTATATACATACAGTGTATAGTGCACACAGGTGCCCTATGGGTTGCTAGGCAGCTCTAATTGCATGCATCCTGGCAACCAAGGAAACCTGGGCGGCTCCAATAGAATGCATGTGTGCTGTATGCAGGTAAATGTTACCACAAATGTTTCCATCAGCATAAAATATGGTCCACATACCCCTAAGGGCCTCAGATGCAGATTTTTTTTTTATTTTGAGTTTATGGATCTGAACACAGCACACGTTTACGGCTGCATGCAGGAGTCCTAGATTCACATTCTCTGGCCCCATTCACACTTTTGAAGCGTATGTATGTATGTATGTATGTATGTATGTATGTATGTATGTATGTATTGTTGTGCATAGGGAGCAGCCCATTCATTTCAATGGACTGCCCCTACATGCAGCAGAGGCTCACGGACCTTTTATTGAACTTTAAGCTTTATATGATTTTAACTGTGCAATTGTTGTGTAAATGGCCACCACTGTTGGTGATCTTGGTCGAGAAAATTAAGCCCTATGAAATGCAGAGAATATCACACATTTCTGCTTTTACAACCTTCACTCATTTAGACATACTGAGGAGCAATACATTAAACAAGTCTGTGTCCTCTGTGTGTGCAGGCAGCTTCCTGAACATTCAGTATAGTCATGACAAATCACTGCCCGTGCCTCAGTACAGAGTGTAGAGGTTGGGCCGAGACACTGTGCTGCAAGCGACTTCTCATCAAAAACACCATCAGGGCAATAATGGAGAGTCACCCATAACAGTCAATCAGACGTCAGCCAAAAAGTGATTTCCGATTGTGCAGAGAGCAGTACAAACTCATCGCTGCCAATGTGGTTGAAGAAACATGGGTTGCTCCCAGTGCTGACCTGGAACAAGCATGCGCAGACAATAGAAGTGTAGATCACATCCCTACTGTCCCCTCATGTAGTGCTTGCTATCCTTTACTGCGCCAATAACATGTCGGGACATCCCTGGGCACCTGGCGTTCCCGGGACATCCCTGGGCACCTGGCGTTCCCGGGACATCCCTGGGCACCTGGCGTTCCCGGGACATCCCTGGGCACCTGGCGTTCCCGGGACATCCCTGGGCACCTGGCGTTCCCGGGACATCCCTGGGCACCTGGCGTTCCCGGGACATCCCTGGGCACCTGGCGTTCCCGGGACATCCCTGGGCACCTGGCGTTCCCGGGACATCCCTGGGCACCTGGCGTTCCCGGGACATCCCTGGGCACCTGGCGTTCCCGGGACATCCCTGGGCACCTGGCGTTCCCGGGACATCCCTGGGCACCTGGCGTTCCCGGGACATCCCTGGGCACCTGGCGTTCCCGGGACATCCCTGGGCACCTGGCGTTCCCGGGACATCCCTGGGCACCTGGCGTTCCCGGGACATCCCTGGGCACCTGGCGTTCCCGGGACATCCCTGGGCACCTGGCGTTCCCGAATACAGCTATCAGCTATAGAGGAATACTAATCTCACTATCCCAGCAATACATTATAGAGCACCATGTTAGGGAAAGTGCAGGCGTACCTGAGCAGTCTTCCAGCAACTTGTTTCTGAGATGGGGCCGGTCTATCGGCGGCTGTCATCCGCCCACACCTGCTCCTCGTTACTTATTCTCCCCGCATCTCTGTGCCGATCGTGTATGGGGGCGGGCGGGGAGGAGGTGGAGCGTGGATGCAGCCGGCAGCGGCTAGCGTGAGGTGGGGAGGAGGTGTGGCGCGCAGCGTGTGTGGAGCCGTGAACAGGGCCAACCAATCGGAAGCCGATTAATCGATGATTGAAAAAGTTGACAACTTTTTCAATAATCGATTTATGCCGATTAGTTGTTGCAGCCCTACTAGCGTTCCTGGGCACCTAGCGTTCCTGGGACACACAACTTCCAGCTTGTGACAATCTGACTACAATACACAGGCTGGGCACAGGGGAGCTGCAGTCAGTCTCTCACCATCATGTTCTCTACACACCTCGTTCCCTCACCACAACAATCAGACAAAGGAAGCAGAGTGGAAAGAATGGTTTCTCTTTTAATTAGGAAACAAAAAAATAAGACACAAAAGCATTAATCTAACAGGAGGGAAAAACAAAAGGACAATACTGCCTTCAAGGTTACATACATAATGAAAGTTGGAAATCTCTGTCTGAATACTTTTGGCTGGTGGTAGAACAGACATCAGTTCTCTCTGACAGAGGATGAAAGAAGCCTCCATAGAAATGCTCTGAGAAGATCAGCCAGGGCCCTTTTCTGTAGAACTGTGAAGGAATCAAACTTCAAACCAGTAATATGGGCCCAATGCCAGAGCAGGGGGTCAAACACAAAAAAAAAACAAGATGGGACTAGACAAACATGC
>NW_017307699.1:365213-392718 GCF_000935625.1 Nanorana parkeri
ACTTAAGGAACAGTTACCACACCCAACCAACCCCTGCCACTATCACCAAAGCCAACATAGGAAGTGAAGCATCTACGTCAACAAGTGTTCTGTAATATAAGGAATGACACATTAAACCTGTGATTTGTATTAACTAAAATAAAAAGTATATATATTTATATAATAAAAAAAAAGAAATTCCAACCTTGTACAAAGAGTTTGTATAGCTGCAACCATACCAGTGTATTGTCACTGCAAGATATCTGGGGAGCTCCTATGTTCTGCTAGCACTGACATCTTATGCTTGACCAGTACAGTGCTACAGTCCTGGAGGTGGAAGCTGGGTTATGCTACTTGCTTTCAAGGCTTTTTGACCACCAAAAAAAAAAAATATGAGCACTTCTTCTGCATGTTGCTGGTGCGGTCATGGTGAATAAGTGGCCATTTCCAGGGATACCCTCTGCCACAACTCCTTGGTCTGTTTGCCCCTCTTCAGATTCTGCAGAATGTCATTGAACTGCATGGCTCCCAAAGGGGTGAGACAGAATGCACTCCGTGCGCTGCGGATGGCATTTACAAAGTCGTCGTAGTCCGCTGGGGTAAGGTGTATTAAGCGATGGTGGATGTACTGAAAGACAACAGATTTATTACTTGTGGTCATATACATACATACATATTCTTCTCATCTATAGGAACTAGTGTGTTTTCAGTATAAACTAAAATGTCACTCATTCCTCTGTTGATATTGTTAACAACACCCTAGCACACAGGGGTAGGGAACCTCTGGCCCTCCAACTGTGGTGAATCGACAAATCCTGTGCTGCATCTGGCTCTGGGAGTCTTGCAATGTCTCATGGGATTTGTAGTTTCAGCACAGCTGGAGGTCCCCATCCCTGCCCTAACATAAGAAACTGCACGACCCAACCTGGAAATACTTTGAGTTGGACATAAACCTGAAAAATAGAATTTCCCGCCCTTGTCTTGGTAAGCCTCCAATTTCCGTGTAGACCTATCCACAGGTCCATACAGTCTTTCACAGCACCAGCATTGGCTACATGGCCAGGCGCAATCTGCACAGCCCCTTCCGGAACCCATCAAGGTTGCAAGATCTTCTGACATTTTAGAAACAAGCTTTGCTATAGTCTTTTTCTGATCTACCCCACACTGGTAAACCAATCCTGTGCTCTGGCAATGTAGAATAAAGGCGCCAGGTTCACAATTGGAACATTCCCACCCAATGTTTACAGTCACTTCCTTGCTGGTTTGTTCAGCCACTAGGTGCACACTGGGCAGCAAACCTACTACTGCTTGTTCCAAAGATCACATGACTTCCTCCTAGCTTCAATTTTCCATACTGCTGATTGGTTTATGGGAGGAAGTAGAATGAGCTGGTGAGGCTGCCACTAAAGTGAACCTGTTGCATTGTCCTGAACAACACAGATGTCACTTCAATTTGCAGCTCAAATGCTACCAAAACACTCCTTTTACAACCCCCTTCCATGGCTTAGATGCAGATCATTGAATATTCTCACTGACCTGGCCAGAGAGTGTACATGACGTGGTGATCAGTCTCCCACTTCCTTATGGAATTCCTTCATGGTCCAGCCATAGAGAACAGTACATGATGTACACGTTTTACGCTGGTTACAAGTTAGTCATGATCATCCATGACGAGTTAGAAGCCACATCATCAGGCTGGGGCACTGAGAAGATCTACATGTCTGTTTATTCATGAATAAAGATGGTGGACAGGGGGAGTGATTTTTGTATGATTTTAGTTTTACACTTTAAAATCAACAAGCTCCCTCCAATAATGAACATTGAAATCCTTGCTCTGCGTGTTCAGGGTGAATAGAAGGATGTACACTGCAAGTCCTGCAAGAGATTCAGTAAACAGGCAGCAAAGGTCACCCTTGTTTCTGGCAACAAACCGCATACAAATGTGCCGGACGACTTTCCCATGAAATGAGGACATAGGCAATAGACTTCCCATATTTGTTATTTAGTCTTCTCCTGCTGCAGTGTGGGGACTAAACACAAATCCCCGATGGCAGTGCAGGTTTAGGGGAACATTGTGTCTTCCATATCAGGATCAGTTAAATGTTCTGTACATAAACATGTCAGAATGGAGAGCTTAATGGGCATTCCTCTGTGCCACCAGCACCACTGAACTGCTCCATACACCCAGCACTTGGCATGGAAGTCCATCTTTAAAACTGAAGGTGACCTGTACATCCTGACGTCTCCTCGGAGGTCAACAAGCCTGCAGGGTTCTACGAATAATATAATCTACTACAGGATCTTAGACCAAAAGATGTGACTTCCATACATAGCTGGAAGCAGAAACATTCGGCTACTGCTGCTTCGTATAAAAGTGATCTAGGCTGCTACTCGCCAGAACGCCAACAATACAACTTGTTCAAGGTATAATCAGGTAGTGCATGCTAAACCATCTCCGTGCACAATGACTGGATTGTTCCTCCACAGAACAGGCAGGAATTCTGTCACTCTTCATACACCACAATTTAGGAGAGCGAGCTGCATGGTGGACGCAGGAGCACGTCTCAAAGTACAGGATGGGTCTTATTCCCGTGCCTCAAGAGTTCAAGCATTTCAATCCACTGAACGTTTTAGCACCGAGATGACCGGAATTTAAAGGAGAACTATGAGGTGAGTGAAAATCATTCATCCTCATAGTTCGAGCCGACCTGTGACAATGAAACTGTCTCAGGTCGGATCAGTAGATCGGGAAGTGAGCGAACACATACCGGCGCTCGCTCCTCGATCATGTCCTTGCAGAGAGCCATGACTGTCACGGCTCCCTGCAGGGATTCCCCCCCCCCTCCCCTGTCCGATCCTCCAGCGCTGACTGGCGGAACGGACGTGGGAGGGGGCGGGTACAGCTGGCTCTGCCTATAGATAGGCAGAGCCAGCTGTCACTCACGCAGCTGGGTGGATCCAGTGTTTTGTCGGGCTACGTCCCGGCTGCGGCGTCTCAGTATACCGCCAGCTGTAGCTCGCAGTATACTGAGCTTAGGGTGACGGGAGGACGCTAGTTTGTGTCTTCCCGTGACCCCAAGGAGAACTATGGGGGAAAACACTGACCCCATAGTTCTCCTTTAATGCTTGTGTCATAGTCTGTGAGCTGTCCTAACATAACCAGCCGATTCATGAGAAATAAAGGCTCCCAATGGCTTCATATTTCATTATGTGTATAATAATAGTCTCTCTGTGCCATGTTTCTGCTTCGGAATTGAACACTTTGATAAGAAAATGATTATGAGAGAGAGAGAACAAATGCACTCAACTCTTACAGCTTAGTGACGTGACTCTAATGCAAGTCATTACTACACTAGTGACCTTTCTCTGGATATGGAAGAATACGCAGGGAGGGGAACTGATCAAAACTGGAGCAGACAGAATCTGGAGCAGTTGCCCATAATACCCAATCAGCTTCTCTCTTCAGTTAAGCTTTGTAAATGAAAGCTAGAAGCTGATTGGTTGCCATACACAGCTGCTTTAGTTTGGATCAATTCCCCTCATTGTCTTAATAGCGTACAGAAGAGAAGTATTACCTGCATGTAAGACTGTTGACAGCGCTGAACCAGCTGATGGAAGGCCGGGGTACGCAGGTGATTATGGATGTGGGCCGGGTTAAGTCGCTGAAGAGCTTCCATAATGATTTCCTGTAGGACAAATGGACTGAGCACACCTTTTGCTGCCCCGACACAGAACTGATGCACATAGTTCACACCTGAAACACAATGAAACAAGAACAAAAACAATCATATAGTGTTAAATATTAGTTTGACAGCTGACTCAATATGTAGCCAAGTGTCTGAGGCAAGAACGGCACCAACCAATTAGGTTCAAACCTGCACTGATGAATGACGGGGAGTGAACAAAACCGCTCTTCCACTGACACATAGAGCTTGTCCACCTTCTCTTGTGTTGCCTTGAATCGAGTCATTTCGGGGTTGTTTAACTGCTTGAATACCATGGACTCTTTAATCTCTGAACCCATGCCCAACAGGCTGCCCCCCAACCTACAGCCAATGTTTTTTGGGCTGACAGCCAAATCCGAGGTTTAAATACATGTATGTGTAGGGTTTTACGTGTCAAAGGACCTGTAATACTTGTCACTTGTGATTTATGGACGTCTCGCTGCACACTGCACAAGCAGACCGGTGACACGCTGATTTCCTGGCTCAACTTCCAGATCATCCCAGAAATCTGTTCCAGTAAATCAGGGCATAGCAGGGTGACCTTACTAACAGATATGTGTGTATGGCTGCCCAGAACTCCTCATACTTTGCAGGTAGAACAGTCAACGTATATGTATGTGAATTGTGTATTCAGCGATTTGCTTGGAACATTGCTTTCATGTAGGACTGACTGACTGACTGACTGACTGACTGACTGACTAACTAACTATCCATCCCCTTGTAAAATGTATCTGTTGCCTTCCATACCAGCACAGATCACCTGAGACCCTGACAGGGCATTCCCTATAACCGGAGGAATAGGAAATTGGGAGTGATGGCCACTGCAAAAGGATTTCAGTTTGAAATATGAAATGGGACATTTGATTGGCTAGTACGGCAGACCTTCACTTCTCCTTTCCTCCAGCTGCACAGAAATACACCCAAAGAGCCCGGTGAAGTCATTCTTTGATTAACCCATTAATGAACAGGAAGGACGTACAACACGTACAATGTCATTTCATTGTGACAAGCAGAACGCTCGCCATCGAGCACGAGCGTTCCCTGAAAAGGTCAGTTAACAGAGGATGCATAAACTTGGTCTCATTACAGCAAAGTGGTTGCTGCAATCGGAGAAGCTTGGCATGTATTGCATTCAGCACAGGATTCAATATTTCAGCTGCAGAGAACAAGGCGGCTCATCGTTCAGTGACTCCAGCCAATAATACATCAGCAAATGGCCTTACCTAGCTTGGCAGCTAAACTTAGCAGCCACTTGACATCTTCTGTATATGGGGGGCTTCTGGAGAAGTTATTGGGGTGGTCATTGTGAGCTCTGCGTCCCAGCATCTCTAATGCGAGCATCCCTGCAGACATAGCACATTTCATGTTAGTACCAAGTGCCAACATTAAACAGTTCACATCATGTACATTGTAAGAGAAGAACTGACTCATGTAGCATTACTTCTATACTGCGAACGCGTACCAAATCACTGAACATGGGTCACCAGTGTCATTCTCATACCTCACTTTTCTATTAACATGTACAGTGTGGACAAATTAGAACCCCTTCCAGTTTCTGGGTCTGTGTCCCTTTTATTTGTTTTGGTGACCACAATAGTCACAACAGAAAGTGACAGTAAACCCAAAATTGGACAGTTGTCACTAGAACAGGAGGTGATGGGAAATCTTTCAATGGGGAAACCTGTTCCGGTTCACTTTGTTTAATTTCTGGGACACAGAACCCAAACCGATGTTTAAACCCCAATCCATGCTTTCTCTAAAACAAACAAATGCTGGCTATACATACACGTTAACTGGTTATAAAATGGTGGCACACACTCATGTCAATATCAAGAATGCATTTGTTTTTGGAGAAGCAATAGGGATAATTATGGTTTCATGTCCTATAACAAAGAAGCTGGTGACAATTCAGATCAAGTCTCTCCAGTATCAGATATATATATATATATATATTCAGGATCACCCGAGGGTAACAAATCCCTCCAAGCAGGTTGCTGATCACCCCAGACAGACAATGGAACAAACATTTCCACTAGAAACCAGAACATACTTTACAACACAAACTGAATGGGCCTTGGCAGCAGGAGAACAAAAATGCATCAATACTATATGAAACGTATCAGGAAAACATTCCACAGGGGAGTAGATGGAAATGATCCAACAGCCAATTCATAGTCATGTTGATACAAAGTCTGTTTCTTCTTGTGTCATAATTCATTCATATACCACGTCATGAAGAGGCTGAAAATTCATCAACTGGTGGTGCTGCAAGGGGAATGTAGAAACCCCATTTCAAAATAACATTTTGTACTTCCCATTTCTTGGAGTTCATTAAGGAACAACGGATCAGATGTAAAATCAGAAGCAAGTGGCTTATACTGCCGCCTTTAGGAGGAAATGGACACCAGCAAACAAAAAAGTAATTAGCCAATCAGGTATAAGCCCTCCCACTCTCATCACGCTTCACTTTTGTAGAAGGGCAATATCAGGAGTATCAAGTCACAGAGATATATAAGCAACATGGTAGTTATATCATACATAGCATAAATGTTGAGCCTGAATAGGTGGCTAGATGAAAAAGGGCTAATCAAAAGAGAAAATCCTCATGTTGGGAGTACAAAGCAACCTGGAGAGCCACAAGTAAGGAGGAACACCACAAACTGCAACCTGGAGAGCCACAAATACGGGGGAACACCACAAACTGCAACCTGGAGAGCCACAAATAAAGAGGAACACCACAAACTGCAACCTAGAGAGCCACGAGCAAGGAGGAACACCTCAATCTGCGACCTAGAGAGCCACGAGTAAAGAGGGAGCATCAAAAACAGCAACCTGGGGAACCAAAAGTACGGAGGGAGCACCAAAAACTGAAACCTGGAGAGCCACAAGTACAGAGGGAGCACCAAAAAAAGCAACCTCGAGAGCCACAAGTACAGAGCACCAAAAACAGCAACCTAGAGAGCCACAGGTACGGAGGGAGCACCAAAAAAAAGCAACCTGGAGAGCCACAAGTACGGAGGGAGCACCAAAAAAAGCAACCTGGAGAGCCACTAGTACGGAGGGAGCACCAAAAACAGCAACCTGAAGAGCCACAAGTCGGGAGGGAGCACCAAAAACAGCAACTGGAGAGGCACAAGTAAAAAAAGGGAGCACTGAAAACAGCAACCAGGAGCTAAGATCAGGTCAGACCTATTAGAGACAGTGCAGGTCACAGCAGGCCACATATATCAGATGCTTCCAGGGATAACAATGATCTGTTCCCCGAAAACAGTGGTATAGTATGAGGCAAAGTAACCCGTTGTAGCGGGATCATCCTCTGTGATTTGTTACACTGGATAGCAGAAAGCAACAGACATATGAGATTTTAGTGATTGGGATTACATCTACTTTGCTGGTCACATAAAGCAATTATCAGGCAATTTCATGCACTTTCAACCAGCTTTAAGTACCAAAAACAACCTACCGCCATGAATTTGGGTCACTTCATAGTACCAATAAATATCTGTTAGTGGCAAGCTGAAATCGTCTACCTGGTTGTTTTTGTGATCAAAATGGTTGAAGGTGGTGTATATTGGCTGATAATTACTGTGAGTGGTCCCAGCATTAGCTTTCTGCTGCCCATTCCCGATGACACAGAATTAACCCATACACCACCCATCACTTGTACCTCCTTTAACCAACACCACCAATAGGCATGCTTTCCTTTGCATTTTTGTGACATTGTTGGATGTAGATTAACCTTACTACCAGCTGGGCGCAGACTTATTTGTTTCACGCGCTATTTCTTATTTTATGGGACCATGTCCTTCAGACAATGAACTTTTACTCATATCTCAGTTTGGTATTATTTTCGTTTTTCTCCTGTTATGTACGGTTTGTTTTTTTGTCAATAAAAATAACGATAACCAACACCACCAGTAGCTGCTAAGTCAAGAGAGTTGTGGATGGTGATCAGGCTAAGAAGATGATCATCATACTGGGGTGGAGCTCTCAGGTGCTCATGAGTTGTGAATGCGAGCCTGTGGCTATGTTCACCTGTTGGGGGTGCCAGTACTAGGGAGTTGAGTATCAGTGGAGAGAAAGAATGACCTGTTACAGACCACCATATAAGAAACGGTCCAGAAGTGTCAAACAGAACCACACCGGTCAAGTCCCTTTTTTTATTATGTTGGGACCAAGAATCTGAATGCGGCAAAGGGTGGAGGCGAATCCTTGTTTCTAGTACACATAATAACAAATGGATTTGTAATTATGGTTCCATTTAATACTCCGGCAGTGCAGATTTATGGACAATGACCGATCAGGGGAGTCTGTACAGGTTTCAATATATTTGCCTGGCTCACATTGTGGGGGCCTGGAGCAGAGGGTTGTCAGTATAGAGTCCTGTTGGAGAAACTGTCTTGTAACTGCCTTACTGCTGAGTGGGAGCCATTGGCACAGGGAAAGACCAACCTCTCCCTAGCCCTGTAGCCTCTGTTTCTACTCTAGTGGTGAAAGTACATGACAGAGTCAGGGTGGTGCTTATGATTCTGGAAGGAGTGATTCAGTTTTCCTTAGCATGAGTCTTTAATATGGATGCGCTCAGGTTTGGACCGAACCTGATTTGAACCAGAGCTCATGCAAACACAGAAGTTACATGGGTCTCCCGCTGAGGCAGGGCACTCCCTGCCCCGCATTGGATCATAAACAAAGAGGCGGGATGCTTGTGCTGACTTCATTTATCTTATATGGTCACATGGCAATATTTGGAGAATGTAATTTACCTAATATAGCCATGTAGGCAGTATAAGTTCAGTGATGTCACTGCACCCCACCCCTTTGCTTATGTCAAGCTGTGAGTATGGAACTCCCTGTTCGCAGCTGACTGAGCCGCATGGAAGGAGCTTTCTTCTGTATTTGGGAGGAGCTCCTTCCAGGTCCAAACATGAGCTCATCCATAGTCTTACAGGCTTAAAGGAGAACTATGAGGGGAGTGCTTTTCACTCACCTCATACTTCTAGCCGACCTGTGACAATGAGACTGTCACAGGTCGGCTCAGTAGATCGGGAGGTGAGCGAACACATACTGACGTTCGCTCACCTCTCGATCCTGTCACGGCTCTCTGCCGTGACAGGGGAGGGGCTGGATTCCCCCCTACCCGCTCCGATCCACCAGTGCTGACTGGCGGAACGGACGGGGGAGGGGGCGGGTACAGCTGGCTCTGCCTCTAGATAGGCAGAGCCAGCTGTCAGTCACGCAGCTGGGCAGATCCCGGCATAATTGTCGGGATCCGCTTCAGCTGCGGCGTCTCAGTATACCGCGAGCAGCAGCTTGCGGTATACTGGGGCGTCTCAGTATACTGCGAGCTGCAGCTCGCGGTATACTGAGCCTAGGGTGACGGGAGGACACTAGTTTGTGTCCTCCCGTTACCCTCAGGAGAACTATGGGGAAAAGCCTTAACCCCATAGTTCTCCTTTAAGGAAACATTTTACATCTGGAGAACTGGCCCAGTAGGATTGGCATCTTCTTGGTTAGCCAGGCTTTGCACTGTACACTTATATCTAAGGGGTGTGTTTTGTAGATCTATAGAAAGAATCAGTTTGATGATCTACTGGTACTATTGATATTCAGATCCTCCCCACTAAATTAGTAATAGTGACAAATGAAGCAATCTGTTACTTCAAAAAGAAACCATGAACATTAAACATCATCAAATTAACCCCCGCATGGTCTCGATGAGTCGGTAAATATGTCCCGTTTCCTATTCCTCATCCTTTCATATGGCTGGATACCCCAGGAGAAAACAGTTCTAATACATACATAAATAAGGATTCAGACATTCATTCGCATAAGACCTGCCTGATCATACCAGCTACACACATTGTTTTATTTACATGCTTTCCTACAAATGGTCTGCCTGCTTTACATCCAATTCAGACCAGTAAACATGAAGGGTTTGTGGCAGGCCAAATATACTAAACCTTCTCAGGAAAGGAAAAACACTTAAATAAAAACATGATGCAACCAAAATAACTGCTACGCTTATTATATTATCATTTTCCTTTCAGTCTGGAGCCAGCTGATTTTCTAAAGCTGCTGTAAAATTCAGAAGTCGCTCCCCTGTATCTATGACAATCACCATAACATTGGGAGTGTCTCTACATAGGAAATATCATTTTCTGCTCATATGATTGGCTTACAGTCTCATCGGAACAGCAGCAGATGTGTGCTACATTCCCATTGGAGCATCCTTCTCATAGTCATACTGCAGCACAACGCAAAGCTGTAAATGGACCTCATAGAAAATAATGGGATTCCCTTTGTCATGCATTGTCACATGATGGCTGATGCACTTTAAATCGTACAGGAGTGTATGTGCACTGTCCCTCTACACCAGGGGTGTGGGACCTCCAGCTGTGGTGAAACTACACATCCCATGATGCATCTGTCTGGGAGTCATGCTTACACAGAGGAGCAAGTCACAGAGCACCCCAAGTACTGTTCTATGATCAGATTGCAGAAAGCATCTCCTCTATTAACATTTTACTTCGTTTACTTAAGGCAAATGCATAGCAGGCTAGTAAGAAAAGCTAGTTAAAGATTATTTGTTTCTACCAGGGCTTCTATATTCCCCCCATTTCCTGGTAATATAGGAAAACTTGCAAATGTAACCTCAGATCGTGTATATGTAACAAATAGCTTTCGAATGAGGATTCCCTCCTTCTTAAAGGATGTACTTCACCCAACAGAAAAAGTACAGTAGTGCAATGGGTATGTTTGTATCCACACAATACAAATCCTAAATTAGCCTCTAGATCAGGGGTGCCCACAATTTTAGTGTTAATACCTACTTTTCAAATGACGAGCTACATGAGATCTACCAACTAAATAAAACCTCCCTCGCTCTCTCTCCTTGCACTCTCTCTCCTGGCTGTCTCTCCTGGCTGCCCCTCCATGCTCTCTCTAAAGTCGCTGCTCTACAATATTACAGAACACCGGAAAGCTAGACCTCGTATTTCTCCTCCTTTGGTGCTCAGTCTTCTATCCTAAAGTCGCTGCTCTCATGCTGTCGGTCTCTGCCTTCATGTGCCAGGCGCAGCAGATGGGGAGGGGCTAAACAGACCGTAGGAGGGTTCTCGGGATAGTGAGCCCACTTACAATCGTGATTTACCAGCATCAGCTTTGTGAGCTACTGGTAGATCACGATCTACCTAATGGGCACCCCTGCTTTACATTATCAGCATCCATGATACCAGTTTATAAAGCATGCTGAACCTTCTCATTAGAAAGCCCAGCATTGTCTGCATCCTTAGAAGCACCCCAAACCGTCAGATGCTTGCTTAGATTAAATTTCCTAGAAAGCAGAAGGATGGCTAACACCTACTGGGAATCACCCTGCCCAGTGTGTAATAAGACTTCCCTGCTATTTAAATCTATTTCACTAATGTCGGTGATACTGGAGCCTCGGCTTGCTGCTCGCCGACTAGAAGTGGAAAATAAGTAAAATTTATGTGCAGTGCATCATATTTACCCCATTTGAAATTTAAAAAAATAAATATATTTATTAGATCTGTGTAATAAAGACGGAATTTATAGACAAAACTACTATACGTTTGATTAAAAAAAAGCATACAGCTACACAATGTTCATATATTAAATCTCATGCAAATGGATCAAAAATGAAGAAGTGCCTCTTTCTGTCCTCCCAATCATCTTCTCCTATCACGTCAATACACATTTGGGGCACCTCTAAAAACTAACTGACAGCTGATAATGGTTTACTGACCAGCAATAGTTCTACTCTCTTGTTTTGGTGCAATAGAATTGGTTACATTTTTAGTTGCATTTAAGTAATTTAACATAAATATAGATCATATAATTGTAGTGGTTATTCCATACAGTAGATAAAGGATAACAGTGCTCTCCCCTGGAAATAAAATCGTACTTACCAACACGATAAGCTGAGTGGAGGTAGTGTAATCCTTGTGGGCTGACTGGCTGACTGTGCTGCTCGTCCTCAGCAGGGAAGCCTCCTGGGACCATTGGGGCAGGTTGGGTGCTGATTGTAGTCATGGTGGTCCCTGGGATTGCAGGAAAGGTGGTTCCTGTGTGAACGCTCCCTACTGAAATCAGAAACGTTAGGACGTGAACAGATGTCGGTGGCAGAAGTGATTTCTTCATTTAACTAACAAGAAAGATCCATCTTTGCATCACCATTTTTGGCATTCTCCACAGTCCTCCTTATACCACTGTTTACATGAACCGCGCAGACTAAATCCATCCATTCAAAGAAAATATCCCCCACAGAAATAGGTAAAGAATTAAAATAACAACCCAATAAATATCTGCAACTAAACCATGACCTATAGTTCATACAATACATGGTGACTGTAACACTCTAACCCCCCTGACATGAGCGGTTTATCCTTACCATCAATGCTGTTTCCATGAAGGTTTACCACAGTACCACAGTGAAATTGTCGCCTCCAACCTAATAAAGGGACAGGAAATCAAAAGATTACAAGCTCCACCCCTTCTCCCAACCTCCATTTTGTTCCAAATAACTTAACAGGAACCACTAGAAAGTTATAAATACTGCAAGGGCAAAAAAAAAAAGTCACACACTCTAATATTTCGTTAGACCACCTTTAGCTTTGATCACGGCACACATTTGCCGTGGCATTATTTCGATAAGCTTATGCAATGTCACAACATTTATTTCTGTTAAAGTTGCATTAAGTTTTCACCAAGATCTTGTAGTGATGATAGGAGAGTCAGACCACTTCGTAAAGTCTTCTCCAGCACATCCCAAAGATTCTAAATGGGGTTAGGGCCTGTGGTGTCCAATCCCTGTGTGAAAATGATGTCTAGTGCTCCCTGAACCACTCTTTCACAATCTGAGCCTGTTGAATCCTGGCATGGTCATCCTGGAATATGCCTGTGCCATGAGGGTCATTCACTATTTTTGGGGGACATAATGTTGCAGAACCTAGACATGACCAACTGAAGCAACACCAGATCAGAACAATTATCCAATGGAAGGCTCTTACTTATTAGGGTTCAACAAGTGCTGGCCCCACAAATCTGGTAGCGCAGAAGACAGAGGTAACTACTGGAGAACATGATTTTGCACTTGATGGAGATAGTTTATACATTACAGGAGGGACGGTACTGTCTCTTTCATTGAACCTAGAAAGAGTCTCGGAAACTTGCTGCTGTAGTGTGGAAGCAGAAATAATCTCTGAAGAAAAAAAATCTAACACTCTCCAAAAGGAAACTTGCTTCTGTAGAATGCCAGCAAAGCCTCTACAGAATGACAAATAAAACAGATTGCAGAGGGGAGGATACTCCTAAGCCAAAAGGCAATAGAGATCCCCTGCTACTATCAAAAGGTCAGCTAGGAAGACAACTTGAGCTACTGCAACCTTCAAATACAGGGAGCTTAGATGAAGCAAAAGGTTAGAGCTGTAACACAAAACATCCCAGTCTAGACAATACCTACCTAAAAATTCCCACAACCTTTTTGTGATCCTTATGAATGAGCAATATATATGGGGGAAAAAAGGTGTCTTGTGGGTCACTTACATCTATAAATGCATTCTTACTGAATAAGAGTGGTGTTACCTGCCTCCACTCCCCAGAGTGACAGAGTTAGTATGCCTGTACATGTGCTAATGTGTGTTCAAAAGCATTACAGTTGTTGATTGGGTATAACACCATTTACAGCTTAAACATTACAGTACAGAAAACAAGGCAATGATTAGTCAGAACAAAGCAAAAGCAACCTGTAGCCAACAAAATCCCTAACTGATCCCCCCCCATAACTAGACACTTGTGCTCATCCCTTATAAAGGACATGGAAGCACTGGAGGTTAAGGGTGGTGCTTTAACCTTCTTCATTTCCTGACTGTTACTTAGGTTGGAGAAGATCATTTCACTGCGGTGCCGTCATGGCCAGCTGTGGAAATTGCACATAACCATCTAACCATACCCAAACAAATCATTCGATGTACATACATACATATGCTGTAAGCATGTACACCCATACCCCCCACACAGCAAGCATTAAAATAAATGGTTAAAGGTAACTTATAGCAACCAGATTTATTCTTGCATTTGTTCAGAGCAGTCAGAAGAACAAAAGAAGATTGAGGTTTGGTTATTTTGGGAAGCTGTACTTTATACATTGATCTTCACCTGATTAAATCAAAGCTGCTGTAAGCCAGCAGAGGGTTGAAACAGACAAAAGAATCCTCATTTCTAGGGGGGGGGGGGAACAAAAGCCTCATATAACTGAGCGGAGCAAGTGAAAGTTTGTATTGACTCGATCAATTTAAATTGCATTCTGCAAACCAGACATTTTTCTTCTACAATTAAGGAGGGGCTGTTATTTCATAGTAAGATATGCGAGTTGGTCTCACTGCTCCCAAACAGTCTGAGAAGAACTTTCCTTTGCATTGCCATCTAAAATGGATCAGGTCTGTCGTTGCTACAGCAACATCCTTTCTGCTCGAATGTGCAAAGGGAATATAGCGACACCTAGAGGCAAAGGTGTAACGGCATTGTCGGCTTCTCCTCCTCATGGAGTAGATGCTCTTACAGAGTGTACAGGATTAATGTACAGGTTCACTGGAGAATGAAATGGTAACATACATCCTATTACACACAAGTGTCAATGTTACACATCAAAGCTCACTCACTTGCTACATTAGAAGACAGCGTAAGCCCTGCCTCTGTGTGGTAAGGGTGAACAGCGATCTGGGTCATCGAGGGAACTGGAGCCCCCGGAAAGGAGACGGCTGTAGCTGCGATGGTAGGAGTTGTAACTGTGTAGGGGTACTGGGCTCCAATGAAAGCTGGGTGGACGCCCTGCAAACAAAAAACAAAAAAAAAGGTAAAACAATCTAAGCAGGTCACCCAAAACCAGAGCTTCAACCCTCTACCCATATCCTCTGGATATCTGGATCCTTATATTGGGACAGCTCCCTTTCTTGGTCTCATCTATTCACTTTAGAGAATGTCATTACATATAAACACAATGTTTACAAAAATACAAAAATTTATTTTTACATTCAATAAACTGAATATAACACAGGAAAGGGAGTGTGAGGCAAGTGGGTAGCACCACACCACTAGAAGTAATAGATAAAGCAAACAAATGGCTACAAAGGAGCCTGGGGTTTTTTAGGTGCCACAAGAAGATACAATTACCAATTTATAGATAAAAAGCTTTATTATTTATAACGGAGCTAAAAACATGGTAAAGGCATATAATGGCCATATTGAATAATTAGTACATAGCAGATGTGGGATGAGCAACCATGTACATATCTTATGCCAATATTCACAGATTTGGGTGTATAGCAGGTAGGGATGCACTGATACCGATACTAGTATCGATATCGACGCCAATACCGAGTATTTGGGCGAGTACTCGTACTCTCCCAAATGCTCCTATGCCTAGCACGAGTACTTCCTGTATCAGGAAGTCGTCACTTGTGACGAGAGAGCATGGAGCCGACTTTCCGGCCAATCAGGAAGCCGGGCAGCGTGTAATGACAGGCTGCCCGGCTTCCTGATTGGTTGGGAAGCTGGCTAATCAGGAAGCCGGACGACGTGTAATGACGCAGCGCCCGGCATTCTGATTGGCCCGGGAAGCTGGCTTCATGCTCCCTCGTCATCTCATGACGAGGGAGCATGGAGCCGGCCTCCCGGCCAATCAGAAAGCAGGGCGTTTGCGTCATTACACGGCGCCCAGCTTCCTGATTGGCCGACCAGACGGCTCCGGCTGGGTACCGGAAGAAGGCCGCGTTCTAGCTGGAGAGGCCCCGGGGGTGACAGACTGGACATACCAAGGTAAGAGGGGACAGACTTTCTTGTTAATCGGGAAGCCAGGTAGCGAGTCTTTACACGCTGCCCGGCTAATCAGGAAGCCAGGTGGCGAGTCATTACACGCCACCTGGGTTCCTGAATGGGACTTCCGTTACTCTGTAATTGGTATCGGCGAGTACCGGGAAAAAGTTATCAGTACTAGGTACCAAAATACCGGTATCGGTGCATCCCTAATAGCAGGTTATTCTGAGGTTCGACGCATCTCACAACGCTACTATATGGTTGCTCAACAAAGTCCTGAGTAAAGAAAAAAATATTGAGAAAAAGGAAAAAAAATATAATCCCTTATATAACAAAGTTCTATTAGAATATATAATATATATATATATATAAACATTTTTGAATTATTCCACAGACAAAAAAAGCATGACCATATTTTAACAGTAAACATGAAGGAGTTAAGCCAAAGAAAATGAATAATCATTACGTCTTAAAATCAGATTACCTGTGTGTACAATGTCCCAGGTACTGGGAAGACGGTGGGTTGTGGCATTTGCTGCCGTGGAATTCCAATATACTGGGGATTACAGACTGTCGGTATATGCGTTTGTAGAGTGGAATAGGGGTGTAGTCCTTGGGTGTGAGCA
Organism: Nanorana parkeri; assembly: GCF_000935625.1. NCBI lineage: Eukaryota > Metazoa > Chordata > Amphibia > Anura > Dicroglossidae > Nanorana > Nanorana parkeri. The sequence goes on from NW_017307699.1 coordinate 381,376, forward strand.
TGAGCCATTGCAGTATGCGGAGGGTATATTGTTGACCCAACTGAAATGACTGGGACCACAGTTGCTGCAGTCACTGCTGCTGCCACAGTCACAGTGGAGGTATCCTGTATTATCCTGTTGTCTGTAAGTCCACGCACAGCTTCTGCCACAGAACGTGCCCCTCCTGCAGTGCAGCCGGTGGCGCCTTCTCTCGGAACTGGAGTCCCACCAGCAATCTGTTCATACAGCCAGTACCACTGATGAGCCACTTCAAACAAGACCTCTGGGTAAACGCCTCCTCCCTTAGCAGCGTCCTCTACTGCCATACAGGCCTTCTCTAACATCAGGTTGTCCTGGGCAGAAAACAAAAAGCACTTCGTTAGACTGTAGTGTTCTGATATATGGTATAAGTTCTTTGTGTACACCTTATGCCCTATAGTCCTGATTAACTTGTGTCCAATAAAAACTGGAATCATATCACCAGATTCCTTCTGTTCTTTACTCATCACGACATATGAGAATGGAAGAAATCATCTGGTTTATCTGGCCTACACATGCTGTCCGGGACATTAATAGGTTAAAATACCTAAATAAAAAAAGTGACCAAAGCCACTTGTCCAATCACTTAACTTTAAGTTTCAGCTGTACTATATTTTAAGATTTGTAGGGGAACTAGTCTAGAAAAGTTCAGTGATGCATCAAGTAACACAAATACTGGTGGAAAGGTGATCTACGTTTTACAAGCTGTGCGCATTCCAGCGTTCAGGTTCTTAATCGCCTTATAAAGTCAGGAATACCCACAAGTTCATACACACCTGTTCCTTGCATTGTACCAGAGCTCGCTGGATCTCATTAGGGTTCAATGCATGGGCATGAGGGAGGCAGCTCAGAGCCAGTTCAGCTGCAGCTCGCACCATGTTAGAATCTCGGGCTCGAGAAGCTCTGTCTGCCAAGGATGCCACCTCTGGAGGAGTTAAGTGCCCATCCCAGCACTCCACAAGGATATTCAGGGCTGCACTACCAATCTCCATGGCTTGGCCTGAAATTCAAAGTTAGTCATTTTATGTACACACACAAGCAGAGAAAAAGAGCGGTAGCAAGAAAAAAAATCTTACCAAAAGCAGATTACTCTCATCTTGTCTTTCCAGCATATATCTTTACCTTAAAGAGGCAATCCACCAAAGACTAACACTTTAGTTATAAGAGAGCTTCTTGTAACAATAGGGTACTCCAGTGCTGCAACCATTTACATGCAGGTTTATCTGCCACATTTGTTTGTCAATTTATGGAGAAGAAAATGCAGCAAGGGTGCGTCTTCAGGGCAAAGCCGGGAATAGGTCCACAAGTGATAGAGAGACAATAGATGGCTTAAAAGACATATGTCTTTCCCCCGAAAATAAGACCTACCCCGAAATTAAGACCTAGTACCATTTCTGGGAACTGCTAAAATATAAGACCTACCCCGAAAATAAGACCTAGTTGTGACCGGTGGTGGCATAAGGGGGAACCACCAGGGGCCGGTGGTGGCATAAGGGGGAACTTGAAGAGCCGCGGGAGAGAATCAGTGGTGCCAACGAAGCCAGCGCTAGAGGAAGCGGGGCGGCAGCGCAGGGAGCAGAGCCGCATAAGCCGATGCTTCCTCTATAGCGCCGGCTCCTGTCACAGGCGGAGTGATACCAAATACGCTCTGTGAGAAGTCTATAGTGAAAGTGTGCTTTGCTTTTTCTGGTTACCAAATTGCTCTTGGAAAGGAACGGCACCCCCGATTGCCCTGATCACCCTATTCTTAACTTTGCCATTTTGGACTATTTAATTTAGATTTGCATTAACTTTGGATTGTTATACATTAAAAAACTAAAATAAGACCTACCACGAAAATAAGACCTAGTGTGTTTTTTTGAGCCAAAAAAAATATAAGACAGTGTCTCATTTTGGGGAAACACGGTAATATCAATTTAGGGCTTGTTCACACCATGTCTGGATCATGTCCTGACCAGAACACAGTTTTTTTCCGGACCAAGAAAACATCCCAATGTATCCCTATGGTATTTCTGAGCTCTGTTCACACCAACGCAGTCCGTTCCAGTACAGACAAAAAAATACTGCTTGTCTCATTTTCTCTGGTCTGGAATGCACTGGAACGCATTAAAAACACATACAAACACACTGGAACGCCCCTGAAAGCCTATTTTAAGAAACAAAACGCAGTAAAAATGCACGGCACTGCATTTGCAGATCTGCTCCAGACATGGTGTGAACATAGCCTTAGGATAAACAACCTTTCAGTTACATTTGCTTCGCTTAATATAAAGGAAGTAAAATCGGATTTTAGTCTCCCCCTTAGTTTCAGTCTGATATGGAGAATGCATGTTTACAATAATAATATAGCAGGTTTAATAATTTGGGTGAGAAAGGGGAGAAATAGTGGTGTTGTATTTCCCATAAAATGTTTACACTGAAAGTAAAAGAAATAAGGAATACATTTGGGTGCTGGACTACTTGAAAATGGCTGCCACATTAGAAGGGTTCTGTAGTAATGAAGTTAGTGGGCGGTTTTATAATACATCTCAGTGTATGCTTTCTTCTTCTCAGCCCTGCAGTGTGCAGGTCCTCCCCTTACCCCAGGAACACAATGTGCACAGAGCCCCAAGACATGGATGACTGACTTGCCTCTACAGGCTGCTGCACTGAGGAGGGGTTGCTGTCATAAAAGGGAGGAGAAAGTGGGCAAAGAGCTCAGAAATCTCAAGCTCAGCCAAAAGACATGCAAGGACTTGGGGAGCAGTGGTGGAGTATGCAGTGGCAGTGTCGCTGAATACAGAAAGGTGCAGTGCCTGGGGTGTAGGGAGGCAGGACGGTTCACAGACAAGGGTGCAGTCGTGGGTAAGTTGAATGGCAGGGAGATGCAATGTCAGAGTGCAGAGTGCCAGGGGTACTAGTTCTTTATAACCTGGAATACAAAAGTGGTCTACTTTTAAAGCTGCAGGGAACAAGATATAGTATAGGCACCTGGACCATATCACCTACTGATCTAAGGTAAGTGCAAGAGGGTTTAGTTGGCATGGGAAGGGAGGTCATAAGGATTATTTAAAAGTATATTTAGTCCTTAGGCCCCCTTCAGACCCATGCGTTACTGTAATGAGCGTATTACCACAACAGTAACACACGCTGTACACTCATGTGTCATTCATTTAGAATGGTGCATACTGCATACAAGTATTGTGTGTTGCATTAGGGCAGACATTTTATCAACAATTGGCGGCCAATAAATGGTAACCGGGAAACAAACATTTTTTAACACTACAAGGCACATGTGATGTGGTGCACTACAGTGTGAGTGCTTTTGCACCTACTGTACATGTACACAGTACAGTAGGTGCAACACCACTATTTCTCCCCTTTCCCGCCCAAATTATTACATGTACAGTAGGTGCAAAAGCACTCACACTGTAGTGCACCACATCACATGTGCCTTGTAGTGTTAAAAAATGTTTGTTTCCCGGTTACCATTTATTGGCCGCCAATTGTTGATAAAATGTCTGCCCTAATGCAACACACAATGCTTGTATGCAGTATGCACCTAAATGTGCAAAGTGTAAAGGTTGAGCTGCACTGCTGACCCTGATATGTGACCTATGAGGACTTAGAAGGGAATTTCACAAAATAGCAGGTATGCATCCACAACAGCCATACCCAGGGGGAAGCACACCCACATTGGTCTTTACAGCAGAGAAGTCTGTGTTGAAATGGTAAATGGCATTTAGTTTCTGGCCCGTCAACTCACATTACCTCCATACTCCCCAGATTCTGCTGTGGCTTACAAAAACACGTTAATTTCCAGCCTGCCAGCTCACACCACATGTGCTGCTGGCTCGGAGGATTGCATCTGGAGTTAAAGCAGGCAGCTCCTTGCAGAGGCACCACTAACCATCGTAACCTCTTCTCCCCCCCCCCTCCCGGTGACTGCACCGTCTCTTATTACCACTATGTTTGAAAACCTCCCACCACTGCACTTTCACAACAACCCCACCATGCTTTCCCAACCGCAGCCGACCTCCGTTCCATCCTCCTCCCGTCTCAACACAGCTGTACACCAACCCCCATTCTCACCAATGCGCCTGATCCACCATCCGCCCCCGACCAGCTATCACTACCCCTCCCACATGCCCCCACATCACTGGTCATTGTATCAACACACCTTATGCAATCGCTGCCACTGTACCAATACACACCCCTGTGCTCACCACCAGTGATGCCCCCTTCAGCAATTGGGCATATTTTTGCTAGTTTCTTACATGTAAATTAAAGAAAATATTAAGAAGAGGAAGTAAAGTGGTGAGGCAAAGCTAGAACAAAGTAGTGGTAAACGTGACAATTTTGCTTCCACTATCATATCACTTTAGTGTTTCTCACCTGTTATCCAAGAGACATGTGAAGAATATGTCCTAGAAAGCCAGTTTGGAGACACAAAATTGTGCAGGCCCAGGGCATAGAGGCCTATTTCAAAGGCACACAGGTGCAGGTTGCGATGGGGCCCTTGATGTCCACCACTGGATGAAGGATGCGTGAATATAGAAGTGCTGCTATTCCCCCCAGCTTTAATGAGGACTGTCTTTGCCAATTCAAAATAGAAGTGGGCAGCAGCTTCTGAAGGCTGATTAGGGACATGTGGAGCATGACTTTCTAGACGACGTCCCTTATACCTGGGTAATTGAAATCAAAATTATACACCAAAAACATTCCAACCTTATGGAAATAACTAGAGCTAAATAAAAATGAACACAGTTCTTACCTGCCCATCTCCACTGTCTTGGCTCTGGCTCCACCACTTGCTCTTCTGCTCCCACTAGAGGATGATGAACCAAGCGAGTCGCTGGATGAGCTACTGATGCTGTCACTGTCTTGTCCCCGCCCCCAGGGGGTGGCTCCCCAGCCTCCACGCAGTGGTCGGCGACTGAGGGTTGGGGAACTGTCAGATGTTGTCTCTGGGGCGCTGCTATCAATACTGGCCATTCCTACAGAGTGAAAATCAAGTCCACTCGTTTTAGATGATGAATACAGCCACACTAACAATTCTCTTTACATACCTCTGTGTTCATTTAAATATCTACTTTAGGCCTGGTTCCCACCTGGTTCCCACCGAAATCCCATTATTTCCTATGGGTATGGTTCACACCTGGGCGTATTACAGGCCGTAGGAACGCGCTACAAAACGCCCTACGCCCAAAGACGTACAGGAGCGTCTTTGGGGCGTTTTTGTCGCACGTTTCCATTGGGATGCAGCCAAGTAGCCCACGGAAACGCGCGGTTTTTTTAACCGCGAATCGCTGTAAAAACGCGCGACAAACGCGCATATTCGATACACCTAGGTGTGAACCCAGCCTTAGAAAGAGGAAGCAATCATGTCATTCAGATCATCTACCATTACATAAAGCGTCCTACCATTGCGGTTTAAAACCAGAAGATGATACTACTGGAATGACACAAGTTAAGTGCATGGTTTTTACAAATGTTTTATGCAAGCCCATAAAACACTGAATTACGTAAACAGGTTATTGTGACTGTGATAAAGATAGAATAAAATCAGAGTAATAAATATTTTAATATCAATTACCTGTATGTTTTTTTTTCTGGCGCACTGGAGACCCCCAACATCGACCATTATACCCTCCCCTGTTCCCAAGGGCTAGTCGGCTAGGAACTTTCGCTTCCTGCTTGTACACCTGTGCTTCCCCTGCAGGCTCACCGGAGGATTTCTGGGAGTTGTCTGCAATAAATACATGCATGTCAATGAATACAGAATACATATAATGGCTACACTGGATAGACTTCATTTATTTCCTTTTCTTACATGAAAGTTAACCACAAAAAAACACTGAATCTGGTTTATTTAACAAGGGAGCAAAGCTTGCTGTAATGCTGTAGAGCCTTGTGTACATGCTGTGTAACCCAAGGCACTGAATCTGAATTATTTGTTTTACCTAGAAGACTACAGTGAAATGAAACATAACTGGTTGTTTGGGTTACTGACATTGCAGTGACTTGTGTTGGTGTGTCCCATGAGTACCATGTAAATCTTAATTGTCAGCATTTTAATGGCATATTCTAGTAATTCCTGATTCTGTATAAAGTCTGTAAGCTATAACTGACAAGAAGTCCAAGCAATAAAAGTTATGTATGATTTCTTTGTAGAATGGGTTCATAAACCATAGGTTGAAAGTACACAAAGCAGTCTTGATAAAGCAATCTTAAAGTAACACTAAACTCAGGAGTTCAATCTTAAAAATGCATTCAAGCAGTTTACAGATGAACAAAAATGTATCTTATTTGTGTATCACTCGGCTGTAGACCCTCAAATCATTTTTGAACTGGTGCCGACACTGTCCTTCTATCTGGAGGGTGACTACTTTTGCTCCCCATGATCCCTGTGTGTGTTGTAAAGTAGCCACCACTACAAGCTTGTTCCCGTGATGGACTACAATCTCATGTTTAGTTTATAAATTTGTATTGAAGTTATAGTCTTATCACGAGAGCAAGCTTGGAGCGGTGACTAGGATATGGTCTGAGCTGCTGCGTCTACACAGGACCTCATGAACGTGCAGCAGTTCCTGTAAGCTGCTGTTACTCAATGGAAGAGGAGGATCCTGACAATATTGCTGGGATCGCTTCTGAGCACAGAGCTTAGCCCCGCCCACAGTATATTAGATTGAATTTTGAGCTTATAGTGCATTTTAGATTACAGGAGTACATTGCAAAATGTACTCCTGTATTATAGGGAAACTAAAAATGCAAAAAAAAGGAGTACCCCATAATTCTCGTTTAAGATTTACCATCTGAGTTTAGTCTCACTTTGAGCTTTTAATGTAACCATAGGAGAATGATCAAACTCAGGTAGCTTTAGATTTATTCTACTAAGGACGAATCAAACGAGTGTATCAAATAGTCAATATTAATAAAATCATACAGTAACAAGCACAGCTTAGAACAGATCAAATCGGGGGTCAATTGAGGATGGAAGAGATGTAGTTTTATCACATCAGGCTTTTAAAACTTCTGGGTTAATAAACTTTATCCCAGGCCTGGCTCTGAGATAATAGGACCAATTACAATATTCAACTGCTAGAAATTACCTTGAATGCTCTTCTCTGGAAAGTTCTCAGTTATTGTCCCATGAACTGCAGGGGTCACTCCTGGCTGTTGATGACTGGCTGGACCACTTGATATTATTATAGTTGTTGTGGACTGTGAGGCGTGCTTAGAAGGAGACTTCTGATTGGCTGTTGTGGGTTTACTGGAGGAGTAGAAGGAGCTCAGAGTTTGAGGTTTATGAGTCTGACTTTCTCGATCCAAGAGCTTATCCAGTATCTGGTAAACGTGCGGTAAAAAGACAGAAAGGAGTTAGCTCTTACTTACAAGTTCAGTAATTAAGCTGCACAATGTAAAAAAAAACCACCTCCCCATTTAGTCATTAAAGGCACATACAAACAGCAAAAACATCATGCTGACATCAAAGCATGATGCAAGTTTAAATCTTAGAATAAAACGGCAAACAATGAGAAAATAAAACAGAACTCGATGGGTATGTCTGAAGGGAAATACTGGCCCTTGGAATTCTCTAAAACCAGAAAATGATATGCTCTCCATAACTGTCCACATACTGTTCTCTTTCCTGTCACTCAACTTCCTGTCCAATCTGACCAAGGAGCACCAGCCTTATAATGCTGATCTATCTGAGGACTTCAGCAGCATGTGGAAACTTCCTTCCACTATCATGAAGTAGTCATACTGCTCAAAGTGATAGCTGGCATAGCAACCACATTTGTGCAGAGTGACTTGACAGAGTTACAGATTGGATATTCACTGAACTAGTCAGCAACACCAATATCTTACAAGTAGTACGCGGTGATTCCAAATGACAGAGCTATGCGGGGGTGAACAAAGAAGAAAAAGATGGTTTAAGATATTCCACCAAGCTAGTTTAGGCACTCTGTCTCCAGAGAGATTAAACCTCTTAGCATTTGAATAAACACTTGCCACACTTAACAAATCAGTCTACTCATGTTGTATTATGTTTAGTTGTATTTCTAGGCAACTACTGCAACTCCTTATTTTAAGCATAAAAAAGACAAACAATACAAATACCAGATGTTATGGCTGCACTGACTAGACCTCTCCAGGATGCAGACAAGCGACCATTAAATAAAGGGAGATTTACCAGTTTGTAGCTGGGAGGATGTCCAGGTGGAGAAAACCAAGAGGGTAAAACCTAAAAAGCTCAATTACATGAACAGATCTCCCTTTCTGCCTAGAGTATTTCTTACAATGCTTTCCCCAGTGTTTGCATTCCATTAAACTTTATCAACCTTCTGTCCTTAATAATAAGCACCGACCCCATTCTTTGTAGGTCACATGTTGTATATACTTTTTTTTAATTACCTTTATGCAATTCAGTTTTTACTTCTAACACATTACATAGAAGTTCAAGAAAATAAACATACATTCCTCCACCTTAATGAATTAAAGACAATTCCCCGGGATGACTGCACCATGTCCTGACAATATTGACCTTGCAATGGACAGACAAAATGTGCCAATCTTGAGATCTAGTTGTCACAATGAATATTTGCCAGAATAGTTTTTTTAATTATAATATAAGTATAGTAACATTTCAGTGTTCAGGGACACATGTTAGAGCTATAAAGTAAATAGCTGAGGGTGAACGATCACTCTGCCTCAGGCACAATAAACCCAGAAACAGCCCAGTCTATGAACACTCTTCTGTGCTAACAATTTTCATTAGTCACCACTGGGCAATATGCCTTCTGCATCATTACAAATATATCAAATAATTACAATAGCAAAATTAGTGCAATAGCATCTTAAAAGACCTCAGAGAACTAAAACCCCAATTACACATTTTTCAGCTCAAACTCAAAGCATCATTAGAACTGAATCTACAGTGAAAATCAGTCTCTACCATGAAGTTGGCAATGGCTGACAACAAGAGACAAATCTTGAAGAACAGATTTGGCAAATGTACACTTTGAATACAGCACACTGTTCTGCGCAATATGCTTTCTTCTGCATGCTTCTCTTTGCAAGCCTTCTTTTAGAATGCCCCTTTGAAAAATTCTGTGCTGGACCCTGAACACCCCTTTAAGTGACACTAATCTCAGGAGTTACATTTTAAAAATGTATTCATGTACTCTATTAACAAAAATGTAGCATTTGTATATCGCTCGGCTGTATATCCTTAAATCATCTCTGGATTCATGCCGACACTGTCCTTCCTTCTCGAGGGTGGCTACTTTTGTTCTCCATGGTCCCTGTGTGTGTGCTGTAAATTAGTCACCGATCCAAGTTCACTCCCGTGATGGACTACAATCTCACGTTTAGTTTACTAATTTGTATTGAGATTGTAGTCCATCACAGGAGAGAGCCTGGAGATGATTTGAGGGTCTACAGCCGGGTGATACACAAATAAGCTACATTTTTATTAATAGTTGAGGTACTTGAATGCATACAGAGAGTAATTAGACACCCTCAGAAGAGAAGAGGGCTGTGATGTAAAAGGAGGCTGTGCTAGGGGAGCAGTCACATTTCTTTAGCAAGTTCAAATGCACATTGCAAGTAAATAAAAAATAATTTATGGACAGGAAAAAATACTGCAAGTAAGCGTTTAAAATACATGATTTTTCTGTACTTCTGTACCTAAAAATGTGTATGTTGGCTAAAGTATCCCAGAACATCCGTGTGAAAGGAGCCTTGAGAGTGTTCTCCACTCTGTATTCAAAAGTCAAACTGGGTCACTTACCTAAAATCTTATTTGGTCTTTTTCATGCAGCATGCCCATCTTTGCACATTGCCCATCCTACACTTGAACATACAAGTCATATTGATATTGTGGTTTTGACCATGGAAATACCTTTTTTAGCTTAGACTGATCATCTTTGTAGGTAATCATCAGAGCTAATGCCAAGTCACCCTTCTCCCTTCTCGTTCCTTCACAAAGCAAAGGATGCTCAGCTTCACTGACTGTGGTCTTCATGCCTGTGGAAAAGAGAGAGTCAAGTTGAAACAAAAAAAAAAAACCCTCTAGTTTCACTATGTTTACCTTTATGCACATTCAGGGTAAGAGGAAAGACAAGAATGTGCATTTTAAAGCACCCTAAATATATAGCAAAATACTAGAAATAAGGACCCCAGAACCAAAGAGGCTTAAAGTGAACTCCAGCCAGGAAAAATACCATCAGTAAAGAATATTGATAAAGCTTGCAACACATTGCAGAAAGGTATTTCTTTGAGATAATTCAAGTATGACATTTTGGTCAGCAGCAACAGAACACAACATTGATTTAAGACTTGATAAACATATCTAGATGTTTTTTCAAGATTTCACGCTTATCAGGAACTGTGAAAAAAACTGCTTATGTTAAAAGGTAAAAAAATGGCAACTTCACATAACCGATAATATATATTTTCTTCATCCGCTGAATAGGACATCTAAAACCCAACCATCAGTCTTAAATCTGAGCTCTTTCTATAACCTTGGCTAATTTAAGATATTATCTCAAAGAAATACCTTTCTGCAATATTACGTGAAGGTATTTTTAAACCAATGAGGTTTATTTCAAGGTGGCTTAGAGGTAAGGGCCTACTAAACACAGTTTTGGATCAGTGTCCTTACTCATCCAGTTTACTGTCACACAATAAGACCCTGTAGTTTACAAAGATAAAAGGGGCACAGAGTTCATTTGCTCCAACAATCCATAATTTATGGAAGCGCTTGATGATGCCAGAGTATAGTGAGAATGTCAGGACTCGGCCATTCTTCAAATACATAGCTGGTTTGTGTTTCAGCATATCACTGTTCTAATGGAGACCTTGTAATCAGCCCTACTAAGGTCATTTGTGGTCTTGAAGTAAAAAAAAAAAAACAACCCAACACGTGACAGTAATTGATTATCTTGTTAGCTGAAATGAGAGGTCATTTCATTCAAGGCCGTTTCTGTCGTCATAAATAATGATAAAACAATTAAGTGTGCTGATGACTGACCAATAAACAGGCGCTATATGTACAGCATACAGAGGAATTAATTGGTGCACAATGTGATGGATTCCAAACCAAGTTGCACGACAATGGGAACATGTACTGTATGTATACAGGACAGTGGAAAAGACACTCTGCTTTCCAATGGCACATTGGCTCATCGGACTGGAAACTGTTGGACGAATGCTTTGGCTTTCAAATTTGCGAGGGACAAACTGGTGCTATCCATATACCAATATTCTGTACCAAGTGGATACGCATGTTAAGAAGGTCTGTCCACCCAAACTAGCATTTCAGCCATGGCTCAAACTTGG
>NW_017307699.1:392739-393336 GCF_000935625.1 Nanorana parkeri
TCCTGTTCACCTGGCTAGGTGTTACTACTTATTCTTTTGCATTGTCCATAGTATAATGCTAATCAAAATCCAAGAAGTATAGTGGAATCCCTTTCATAATTGAATAGGTAAACACCTGCAGCTGACCATTTAGAAGCGCTTGTGTCTGAGTAGCTTTAAGAGAATGACCTACCAAAGGATGTTTTTACTAATCTTAATCTCCACTCTTGAGATGTTAAATAGGACAGTCTTACATCTTAGGGGGTTATTTATTATTTACTTGTATGCTCTCCCAGCAAAAAAAGTGTCATGCTGAGTGTGAGTCTGTACGGTCATTCTACATCCCATCTGAACTGTGTGCTACTAACAAACACTTATAAAACAACTAAAGAGCTGTCAGGAGTTCATAAAAGAAAATTAAAGACTTTGTTAATTGACAGTTTTACCTTGATCTAGTTGTCTGGACAGAAATGTCAGTTATCAGCCCAGAACTCAGGCAGTAGTTAGGTCAGGCTCCATAGGGGCCTTACAACCTAGTACTGGGCTGACATTTCTCCTCTAACAAAGAGAGGATAGACAAAGACAGAGAGAGAGTAGGTACAAGCACTCAGAGTTTTC
>NW_017307699.1:393583-398201 GCF_000935625.1 Nanorana parkeri
GAGAGGGGGGTGTGGGGGGGGGGGGGGGGGGGGCGGGGGTCTGCATTATCATAACAAATTAAGAGAGGAGACACATACATTCCTGACTGGTAAGGCAACAAATCGGCTGTTGCTTCATGAAACTACTAATAGCCATGTCTTAACTATTTATGTTTTAAATCAATTCTGCATCAGCCTAATTTATTAGCCATGCTAGACATAAACACACTACTGAATGGATGCCAAGACAACATGTTACATTTGGTACATAAATCAAATATAATGCAGCTGTGCATGTCACACTTCAAGTGCAGCCATCTGTATCATAGTTTTAGCATGGCGAGGAAATTAACATCCATCCAACAATTCAAAAGCCTGGGAAGCAGGATTACATGAGGGATCACGTCAAAAAGCAGTAGCAGCAAGGAATCATAGAGCTGCTGTCCATAGCGACCACTCGATTTTAAATAACAAGCACATCACAAACATTTTTTAAAAATCATTCAATGCTAGAGCAACAGCTTTTCTTTGCATCAGCATTTATGTACCAGCATAATAAGTTTACCATAGCAGGCATAGCCACAAGATTTTAAAGCAGGGGTCCCTAGCCCTAGACACAATTAAATATAACAGGTGGTGAGTATCTTACTAATAAAACGTCAAAATATTATTATTAAAGCAGATGTAAAGAATCCTTTTCTCTAACTAACGAATAAGTTATTTCTATGTGGGCATTTTACATTTATTTTTTTTAAAGGCATAAAGTCCTTTTTTCTTTTGTCACGTGACCACTGCTGGGTTTTCCACGTTTTATACAGTCAGAGCTGTGAACGGGTCTGAAGCTGCAGTGTAACCCCACAAAAATATTCCATATTATACCAAATTACATAAAATGATTTAGCATGGGGCTGGGTTTGGAAAGTTATGATTTATGAAAAATGGATGTATTACTGGTTTTTTTTTCAGGATCTCCCCTTTTTTCTTGCTCGTATGGAAATATATATAAATGCAAGAATTGGTCATAATTTTTCCCACAGAGAAGTCCAAGTATATACAGTACAAGTCTGTACTGCCCTTGAACATACATTTCTATGTGTTGATCCCCAAGGCAGTCTTATATTAGGTTTTCAATCAGAGACCCATCCTGTTGACCACTACACCCTCCAACACTGAGATTGACTGGAGGTGCCTGCATTAGATGACCGTAGACAAGGATCAGCAGTTCTTTAGCCACCTTATGCAGACAACAGGATGACACTAGTCATTTTAATTGAATTCAGAGCCGAGAGGCAGTATGATATATGAAGCCATCAAATGAAGGGTTCATACATGTGTGTTTTGCAGCAGCAGACTAAGACCCTATTCACACCAAAATAGGAAGGCACTCACACATCCACGGAGGGTCTGTTGACCTGCTATTGTAACTTCCAATTCCATTGCCTTCCATCGCATTGTTTTTGCTTTTCCTATTTATTAAATTTTTTTGCACAAGCTTTATGTGAAGAAACATGTCCAGATTGGACATACTTCACTGTAAAGTCTATAGTGCATTGTGTTGGCATTCGTTTCTGCCGCAGTGTGTTGCATTGCTCTGTAAAAAAAAGTAGTGCATGCTCTCTTTTTTTTCAGTGCAACAGATGGTAATGCAATCCAATGCACCGATGTCCCATTCACAGCCATTCATTTTTCGTTGCCCTTGCGTTGCCATCCGTTATAAACAGATCGTAAAGCAACAGATCCAGTGTGAATGGGCCCTAAGACAGGAGAGAAAGTAGAGTAAAGAACCGTTACAAAAAAAAGATTCAAATGTACGCGTAAGTGGGGCATCTTTTACAACAAATAAGCTCATTCTCGCCGCTATTCACATCTGTTATAACGTTGTGTGAAATCCATCTAATATTTATCAGCTCCAGCTCATTTTAAAGTTTTGTTAGTTTAAATAATTATCACCTAATTAAATAAGGAGTTAAACAAAATGTGAATGGCTGATATGTATTCATAATACACGTACCTAGTGCAGCAACAGCTGCCTCAAACCCCAGCTCTTCATCCCCAGGCATCTCATTGTTACGGTTCCGGCTTGGAGGACGGGAACCTGTTGGGGATACCACTGCAAAAAAGAGAACACATTAGCTAATAGGTAGTGATCACACAGCTGTCTCTCCATGTGCTTATTCTACAATAATATTCATCGCATTTCCCTTGGATGGTAAAAGTAATATAAAGGAATAGACATTTAAAAAAAATGCACAGTTCTCTGTTTTTTGTTATCTATACGGTGCATGCTAAAAAAAAAACACCAAAAAAGTCCAAAACAAAACCTGTGTAATAAACCAGACTTGTACATTTATAAATAGTATTAAAGCTGAACTGCAGGCAAACCTCTAAATACAGAGAGGAAATACAAAAAGGGAACCGGTCTACCTGCCAATGGATTTGTATTTTTGTTTATCCCATCCTGGGATTTACACAGCAAGGGGATGATACAACTTAAGTAGGCTATACACAAGACTATTATTCTTGATGAACAAAACAAAATTGGATGCATGGGTGCCGAGGTCAGCACCCTTTCGTCCGGCATCCCTCAATCAGCTGATCAAAGGAACATGTCAGAAAATTCTCAGCTGCACAGGGCTCCCAAGCATTGATGGAGGAATCAGTGATATTTTCTTTGTTCAGGCCACAGGTTGAATGAAGAAAACATGTGTATACCCAACATTACTATTAACCACTTCAAGACCAAGTGTTTAGACCCCCCCTTCCTGGCCAAACCATTTTTCAGTATTCAGCGCTGCGGTACTTTGATTGACGTTTATTCCGTCATGCAACGCTGTACTGAAATTCATTTTATACCATTTTTTGGGGACACATAGAGCTTTCTTTTGGTGGTGTTTAATCACCACTGGGGTTTTTATTTTTTACTATATTAAGGAAAAATTATTGAAAATTTTGGGGGAATAAAGTTTTTTCCCCATTATATTAGGAAACAATGATTATTACCCATATTTTTGGTAAAACATAAAAGTCAGGGTCACGTCGGGTAAATAGACACCAAACATGTAATGCTTTAAAATTGCGCACACCCGCAAAATCGCAAAAAAACTACCATACCCAAAATTGACCATAGGCAACGCTTTAAAAGCTTTTACAAGCTCATCAGTTTAGTGTTATCGGTGATTGATGGCCCTAAAATTATTGCTCCCACTGTGACGTTCGCGACGATATGGAACATGTGTGGCGTAATGGGGGAAATCGTCTTTTTCGCACGTATGCGCACCCGACGCCTCTTTGCATGTGTGTATGTATGGGGAGGGGACTTTTAATTTTAAAAAAACTAATTTTAATTCTTTTTTATTTGTAACTTTACATTTTTGGGGGGGAAACTTACATTTTTTTTTTCCACTTAACTTTATTGCTATCACATAGGGGGCTAAGAAAACCCCCTTATGTGACAGCAAAAGATGTGACAGGTCCTCTTTATGGAGACATCAGGGGTCTCCAAGACCCCTGTCACCTAGGACCCCCCTAAAGAAGCTGATGAAGCAGAGATCTGCTTCATCAGCTTCTCTCCAGCATCTGAAGCTGGAGAGTGACACAATAATGTGGAAGTGATGTAATAAACATCAGTTTCGCATTCTGACAGCGGAGAGGGGACAGGAGGGAGGTCGTGTACCGACCTCCCTCTGATCCCCTGTGACAGAGGCAGTATGCTGGTTTCCGGGCTCGCACTGGGCAAAGTGGAGCCCGGGACCAGCGGGAGGGGGGAGCCGTGGAGGGGGGTGCGCAAATCCCGGGACCTCATATAAGCGATCCACTGGCTCTATAGCCGGCGGATCGCTTGTATATTAACAGGCATCGCTGCCTGTTTTCAAATATTGGCCATTTATCGCTCGCTCCCAGCGGCGCATGCAAAGAGGCGTGGCTCTAGAGAGCTCCTGGCTGGCCGTTTTTTTATAACGGCCGGGAAGTGGTTAAGGAATAAAGTTGAGTCCTCTATCAACTAGGGATGCACCGATATATCGTCTGGCCAAACATATCGGCCGAAAATGCACTTTTGGCAAAATGCAGAAAGTGCCATTTTCCTGCCGATACAGTGGTGCATCCATTCTTTCTTTCCTCCCCGCTGGGCGCTGCTCTGTGTCCCAGCGGGAAGGAGAGAAATTGTGATAGCCGGACAAGTGCTGCGGGAGGAGATCGCTGTGAGCGGCCGGCGTCTCCCCCCACACCGCTCAGCCTCCTATGACAGTCCGGCAAAGCGGTGTGTGTGTGGAGACAGGCCGTGCTGTCACAGGAGGCTGAGCTCTCCTTCCTACACCGCTCGCTCAGCCTTCTGTGACAGCGTGTCAGAGAGGAGAGCAGTACAAACACTCAGCGTTCAGTGATCGCTGAGTGTTTGTAGATAATTGAGGACATGGTATGTGTATATATGAATTAATGGGAGTGATCTGCAGCCCCTCCTGTTCATTCATAGTTGTAGTTATAGTAAACATACCATGTCCTCATGTTATGAATGAACAAGAACACTCAGTATAGAGGATTCCTGTTCATTGATAACAGGGGATACAGAAAAAGATTGAGGACTTTTTCTATTTTAAAAGGGACCCCCAATATTTCCCCAAAGCCCCTAAAAGTAAAGTAA
>NW_017307699.1:399070-426707 GCF_000935625.1 Nanorana parkeri
AATAAATAAAAATAAATATAAAAATTTAAAAAGTTTATTTAGAAAAATTAAAATAA
This sequence comes from Nanorana parkeri, assembly GCF_000935625.1. NCBI lineage: Eukaryota > Metazoa > Chordata > Amphibia > Anura > Dicroglossidae > Nanorana > Nanorana parkeri. Next base: position 399,127 of record NW_017307699.1, read on the forward strand.
AATATTTGAAAAATGTGAAAAAATTAAAATAAAAAATATTTTCAGTATCCGTTTTGGCCTGACAATTTTTTTTTATTTCGGTTTCGTTTTGGTTTTAACATTTCCATTTCGGTGCACCTCTACTATCAACCCACAGCCTGTGATTGGACAGTGATGGGGCAACAGCAGACTTATCAGGTTATCTCTCTACTGACTCTGCTCTCTCATCTTATCAGAATGTTTCTTGTCAACACATGTGCATGCAGCAAACATGATTTCCTCCCAGCACTGCCCCTCTGGGTCTCATTTTGAGCTCTGCTGCACAGAGGCTGACACCAAGCCCAATTCAGGCACTTACATTGCTTGCATTAAATAACGATTTATTGATTTATTATTGAATACAAAGCTGCATTAAATTGTGTCTTTTATACATGCCTGGAATTCAGCTTTCCATTTATCCCAGCAACACATATTATCCAATAAGTAAACTTGTCATCAGACAGGTAAATCTGAAATCTTCTACTGGTTATATGGCTGTTATGCTCACCAATGGTTTCAGCACATCGAGTCAATGATTCAGAGAGAGTATGCAGATCAGGAAAATCAGAGGGCTTGTTCTACGTCAGTGACCAAAGCAAGACGTTACCAACATGAGAGCCATGCAACAAGAATCTTCCCAACTATTCCTATAATAAGGTAAAGAGCTATGCACAAACCAAACTGTGCAAGCCACCCTATAACAACCAATCAGAAATTACAAATAATCTTCAGTGAAAAGCTGAAACTCCACGGGATGAAGTAGATAACTGTTTACAACTGTTCTATGCAAAAAATGGGGCAGATGTGCAAAATGACTAAGTCTAACCATATTTTCAGTGATAAGAAGCAAGATATCACCTTCCTTCAGTTAAAAACAGTCACAGCCTTAAGACTTTAATAAGCTACAGCATCTTTCATACTGCTCTTCAAGCTGACTGTATTTTGCTTTTGTTCACAATTCTTATACGACATGGACACTAAAAAGCTAATCACAACTACAGACAGTAAACCCACAATGTGCCTTAGTATGACTTTGACTGCTGCTTTTCATTAAGCAATCAACGTAGCCCATTAACTCTAGGCTTGAAGGCTCACAATACACTGCTCTGCCATCTAAAAGATCACAAAGTGTGCAAGAATGATTGATCATCCCCATTCCAGATTCGATTACTTAGTGATAGCAGAGCTGATCATTTCATTTTCCTCCGTAAAGGTACATTAGTCAGAGGTCTGACTGACTATTGACCAAATCATTTAGTGATGAACAATCCAATAACTGTTCGGGTTGCATCCATGCTAAACATAACAAAATTATTTAAACATTTCTCAGGAAGAAGTGACAGCATCCACTTCATCAGGGCCAAGAGAACCTTCTGTATATTATATTAGAACCGCCTGCATTCATGATGCTTCAACCAGTAACACTCCATTTTCAGCTCTGGACAGATATTAAATCTGGGGGTCGGGGTAGATGGTTAGACAAACACGTTTTTGGGTTATATTCCTACAATAGTTATTTTATTAATTATATAGTTTACATTCAAAAAGAAGTTTAAAAAATAGGATTTTTGTACTCCTGAATGGTAGGGTAATATCGCCACCTGCAGGAGAAGGACGCTAGGCACAAAACTAAAGACCAATTACAGCCTAGGGGCGGCCCCTGATGCTCTGAGCATAGTGGATATGACCGCATGGGACAACCCCCGGTCCTTCAGGACCTGGCTCTCAATAGCCACATCCCACTAAAGGGCAAATCTTGAAGAGACTTCTTTGAAGTCTGGTCCGCCGACCAGCACTTAAGCCAGAGCAAACGGCGAAGCGTCACCGCTGACACCGACACCCTGGACACCAAGGGCGCCGCATCCAAGGCCGAATTACAGACATAACGAAGGCCTGAACCAACTGGTCCGTCAATTCCACAAAGGCGGGGGAGACGTTCTCCTCCGCAAGACCCTGATGTAACATTCTAGCCCACTCCGAGTCTGAGAGACCAAGGCCGAAGCCAAGACCGGACGCATGAGAGCGCCCGAGAGAGTACAGGGACCGCAAAAGCGCCACAGCCCAAAGGACTTGGAAGGCCGTTTCCACTCCTTATAAATGAATTTATCAAAAAAGGAGAAGGAAACACCTTGGCGGAACGCCTGCATGCGGCAGCGTGGAAGTGCTGGCAACATCCTCAATTTTTAGGGACTCCCTGACAGCGCGGACCAGTGCTGAAACCGTCTCACGTTCCTGGACCAGGAGCATAGACGCAGCCTCATCCTCACTGGCAGAATCAGGATGTGAGGAATCACCCGGACCAGGATGAGGTGATGGCGCGGGCAGTTCCCCCTCCTCTTCGGACTCCCCTGACAAGGCAGGGGACTTCAAAAGGCAGGGCCCGCTCCCTAGGAGGGCGCTGCGTCAAGGCGCGCTGCACGCGCGTCATGAACCCAGCCATGACAGAAGAAAAAACTTCCTGGGACAATGCGGTACCCGCGGTACCACCCACCCCCCCTGAAGCACCAGAGGGGCGCACGGGCGAGAGGCAAAGCAGCGCAGGCGTAGTTTTGGTTTTTTTCTTTACCAGTTTGATATGTTAGGGCTAGTTCACAGCAGCCAGCAGTGCGTTCTGGACCGATTGGGGCTGGAACGCATTGCGGCCGGCTTACTTTGTGTTGGGGTGGGGTCGGAGGGGGCGTGGTGGTGCATTGAACTCAATGGCACCGCAGTGCGATCGGCCGCACGGGAACGCATGGCACATCAATGCCTGCATTCCGGTCCGGTCAGAAAAAAAATAGTGCTTGCAGCATTTTCTCTGACCAGGCCTCAACGCAGGCATTGATGTGCCATGAACTCCCGTGCGGCCTATCGGACTGTGGTCAGAGGGCGTGGCTGCGGTGCCATTGAGTTCAATGCACCACCACACCCCCTCTCGCCCCAACACAAAGTGAGCCAATCGGTCCGGAACGCACTGTGGCTGGTGTGAACTAGCCCTTATAGTTTAAAGTGAACCAGTGGCCAGACTTTGACCTCTGTACCCGGGAGTGGGAGCAGGATTAGCTGAACTGCTAATAGAATAACTAGAGCAATATCAGAGCAAATGATTCGCTGCACAGTGCCTGCAGCTACAGAGGTCAACATGGGCATAGTTTTAAATCTTACTTACTGCTTGATAAAGCAGATGTAACCCCTATAATCCAAATCTCATATGTGCTTTAATATGTTAAATGTCATATGTTAACCCCTTCGTGACTGGCGACGTACAGTGTACGTCGCCAGCATCGGGGCTGTTTAAACAGACTCCCGGTGACTTTTGCCGCCGGGATTCTGTTTAAACTTGTAGAGCCGACTGTCGGCTTTACAACAGAAGCAATCCTGGCGACTTACCTGTCGCCAGATCGCTTCTGCGTCCCGAAGAAGGGGCCGCCCCCCCGCCATATGTTTAATATCTTTCAATCTGCTGTTTTCATTAAAGTAACAGCTGGTGATCTTGCCATGAAGGACCTTGTTCTGGCATTTCCTGTTATTTGGTGAACACTCGGTCCCTGTTTTCTAACCGTGCTCCTGCCTTGTCACCCTGCCATATGGAGTAGAGAACATGCAAATCCTTGTATAACCATGGCTGGCCACAGGTTCACAAAATGCTGTAGGTGTATTAGATATAAAGTGCTAATTTTATTTCAAGTAAAACAAAGTAGATACATTGCAATTACCTGGTTCTGAGAGCCAGAGCCAACTAATATGCATCAACTTTTCTTTACATTTTAACAAGAACTGAGCTAAAACCCCTGTTTCCTCTGGTCAATGCATGCTCAGTATTCCAAAACTGACGGCTGAGGCCCAACAGCTACACATGTAGGTGTGAGCTCAGCTGTGAAGGATGTACAAGGTTCAGAAATGCTCAATTCTACAAATCGCTAAACTAATCAGTAACAATAGGAAAGATTCAAAATTCAGCTATAAATCAAATCCATAATAATGTAATTACATTTAGGAAATCACTAAATCTAACATAAGAAAATAGAATGCATGTTATACTATTTAACCTCTTAAGTGCCAGAATCGTTTTTTCCCTATACCCCTGTGAGGCCCAGATAATTTTTCCCTGTTTTGTTTTTGTTTCGCAATATAACTTTTGCAGGTCACTGCAATGTATTATACATTGTTTTTCACAACTTTCAAGACTAAGCAAATTTTGAAAAATAAATATTCCTTTGTACAATATTTACGCATTCTACGATATATTCACCCCAAAATATAAATCAACAAAGCCGTCTGACTAAAAGGATATTATCTGCTCCCCCCCACCCCCTTTCAATGTTACATTGTTACACACACACAAAAAAAAATTGGTCTGCATAACTTTAAGATAGTCTGCATAAAAACAAAGTAATACTAAAAGACAGCTTCTAAACGGACAGTCTTTAAAGAACTCCAGGCAAACATTTTCTTAACCCTTGCAGTGGGGCTACTCTGCACTGCAAGGGTTAAGTGCTCATTTTGGTGAAAAAAATAACAAAGTAAAAGGTGCCCATACACCTTACGATTATCGGACGATAATCGTATGCGATCGACTTTACGTCCGATAATCGCATGTGTGCATTGCAGTGTCTGACCGATAGTACTGTACAATCGTACGACTTTTGACGGTCAAGCATGTTTGAAAACTTTGCTAGATCGTACGATTGTCGTAAGGTTGCTGGCGTTTCCGTCCGTCAAAAGTCGTACGATGTACACTGCGCTTGCGCTAACGAAAATACGACAAATCAATTACCGCATTTCGTCCAGGTGCTTTTGGTTAATTACGGCTAAATGATTCTTGCGATCATCGGGGCAGGATGGGGCTGCCGTACGAAAATCGTACGACTATTCGATCATCGGACGAAAAGTTTCGTCCGATAATCGTAAGGTGTATGGGCACCTTTATACTCGCCTGATCCTCGGAGGCAGCTGGCCGGTCCTTCTACCTCCCAGAAGTGGTCTAAGGTTCTTGAATCATAAAACCCTATACATGTTTGACGATGCTGAGGGACATACTATCGCTGCAGCGGAGGAGGCTGGCTGAAGGGAGTACCAGCTGGCTCTGAGGTTTGGGTGAGTATAACTGTTATTTTTGCAGCCAGACCAAAACCAGCAGTTAACCCTTGTCGTGCGGGGTTAGCCCCACTGCAAGGGTTAAGAACATTTATGTCTGGAGATGAGATCTTCTAACAGAGGTGGAAGCATTGTGTTCCAATTGCTTTGCTATAGAGCAAACTTAGTGAGTGCTCAACAGCATAGATTCAAGTCCTGGGCTCAGGGCTGGTCTAGTTGTTGCTTTAAAATGACGGTGTGGTGAATAACTGCTAAAGCATAACTGTTTTAAAACAGCACTTGGGATGGTTTAAAAAAGGGATGGCACAGAGGTCTAGCACCTTTAAAGGTGGAAAATATAAACTAGCACAGGATACGTGGTATTAGTAAACATTTTGCATTTTAAATAAGTACATAACCTTAAAAATAAATCAAAATTAGAAATGGAGTGCAAAGTAACCTGAGTTATGTCACAGATGTTATTGCAGGTCTTTCTTGCCCTCTTGTGGCTACTGATAGTATTTCATTATCAAACATTACTTATTAATTTATTATTATAAACTATCAGTATGGGTGGGGTGTATTACCCAGAATGTCGGTAATAAACATTTTAGAAATAAAGAAATTGGAGTTATTTTGAGTAGTAGAGGTAAGCATGTGTTTACAACCCAACTACGGCCCCTATTAGGTTTTGGATAATGGGGGTTTGAGATAGAACCTCAGTCATGTTTGTACTACTGGTGTGTCCCTGATCACATTTCCTTGTACTTTATCCACCTAGACACACAAAGGACGTTACCAGTAAAAGAAAAGGGGAAATCTCTGCAGTGGGAACACAGAGCACTAAAATCTTATATGAGTTCTAAACCTTTTCCACTCCATCAAAACTAAAAACTGGAAAACAAAAAAGCTGGACGTAGCCCTTCAATACATTTTATATGTAGTTCCTCCAATGATTCAAACATCTCATATTGCTAAAATGGAAAACACTAAAGTAACAAACCAAACTGGATTTCTTTTCCTAAGTAAACATCTTACAGGCAATGTAAATCTTTCCCACTCTTTCCAAAAATAAAATAAAATGTTCAGGTGAAATTGGCTTTAATTATTTCTAGAAATGAATCACTATGACACAAGATCTTGAACGGAATGTTTTTAACCACTTGCTGTCCGGATCAATTTCTTACTATTTGCGCACACATGATAAAATATAAAATTTTGGCTAGAAAACAGCTCCAGACTCCAAACAATGATATATTTTCTGATATAATTTCTGAAAGCAGAGGCCATGTAGAATAAAGAGATGCTAGTTGCAGTATTTGCGCAAATGTTTATCAAACCAGTATTTTTAGGATAAAATAAACTAAATAAAATGTAGTGCACAGAAACAGAATATAATACCAAATCTTTTGGTAAAATATAAAAGACGAGGTCACGTCGGGTAAAAAGATACCAAACATGTCAAGCCTTAAAATGCGTTCGCCCCTGAAGTCGCAAAAAACTTCAATACCCAAAACTTTAAAATGCTTTTCACGCTCGTCAGTTTAGTGCTAACCGTTTGCAGCGGTATGTAACATGTGTAGTGCACATGTTTTCACACGTAGGCGCACCGCCGTGTGTTTATGTGCGTGTACGTGGGGGCAGGGGACTAAAAAAAAAAAAAAAACATTTTTGCATTTTTTTATTTTCTTATATGTGACTTCATTTTTTTAAAATTTGTAAACACTTTTTTTTTTTACACTAACCTTATTGCTATTACATAGGGGGCTTTAGCAGATAAGGTGTGACAGGTGCTCTTTATGGAGACATAATATCACCTAGGCACCCCGAAGAAGCTGATGAAGCAGAGATCTGCTTCCCCAGCTTCTTCTCCTGGCTCTAAGAGCCTGAGACTGTAAATCGTGACACCGGATCCAGTGATCGGAGGAGAGATCAGCGGTTGGAAGCCGCTGAATCTCTCTCCGATCGCTGCAGGGAGACCCGCCGCACCACACGGGGACAGCGGTGCCCGGGGAAGCCGATGACGGCCGCGGCATGGGAGGTGGCAGGCGCCGCACGGTACAAATGATCTGGCGGCTGTATAGGCGCCGGACCGCTTGTACATTAATAGCCATCGCTGGGTGTTAAAAACGATACCAAGAACATGACTGCTGCAGCAGCCATGTTCCTGTCTTAACCACTTTTGAGGGCCACCGTCTAGAGACGTATTGCAGCCCGGAAGTGGTTGAGAATCAAGAAGCCAAGCTTAAAACTAACATTTCTATTAGCAGTCTTACCTGGAGTACAAAGGACATCAAAGATAAAACTGGCCAACATAAGAGGGAGGACGGGCCGATAATCACACAAAGTGCCATCCCGTAACTCCTTAGCTCGCTCACGAATTGTGTTCATTTCATTGCAGTCCAATGGAATCTTCTTCAATAGTGACACAATCTCAGACTCCTGATATGCCAACTTTACCTGGAAAGACAAACCACAATTCAATATGCAAACAAACATCCGGATAGATCGAGGCAATACAAAAGATTCCAGCAAAACAGCTAATTATGTTTAATATTAGTAGGTGGTGTTCATTGTTTCTTTAAAATAAACCTGTGCCTATCACCCCCACATGTTCAGGGTGTCATGACCCTTAAAAACGTCCTACGTTTACCTCTATGGCGAGGAGGTTGTCTTCTACCCACTGCTCTATACTTATAATTTTCTCTCTAGAGATTTAACATTATTGCCACACAATTTCACCTAAATATTAGTGCTATTACTTGTTATTATTACTTGTGGTTTATTTCTTTTTCTCATTTGATAAGAACTGCTGTATGTACTTCGCAGGTACAATCTGTTTATTGATACTTGCACCTAGCTTGAACATGTCTGTACTACCTTATGATCATTAAAAAATTGACATGCTAAAAAAAATAAAAAAATAAACCTGTGTCTGATAAAGTATGCTTAAGTATTTATACAAGCAGTAAACTATCTTTACAACAAGTCCTCATTCACCACTGTAGCTACAAGTCATTTTGGAGTTGTAAACTTAATTAAACCTGAGAATGAATTACTTTAAAGTAAAGTACATGCAGCTAGAGAGGTCAGTGAGGACTGGCATAAACGTTCTTTCATTGGTTTAGAATATGCAAATAAAAAACTTTGTATATTCCATCATTTTAGACAAAAGATCTGCCAGAATACAGATCATAAATATGGCTACAGACTATATTAGATGACTGTCAATCAGTAAAAGACAGCCTTCCGGTGGGGCATGTTTGCTGCGTACAGTCACACATTGCTGAGCAGTACATCTATGTTGTAATCTGCAGAACTATTTTGTGTAGACACACACACATACCTACCCATCATCCAATGGTGACAGCTAGCTTTAGATTTGGAGGACCCCCTGAGAATACAGCAAATAGTCATATTTTTACTACTGGAGCTATCCTATTTAAGTGATAATTAGGGGAGTAGAACTATTTGAGTATGGACAGCATTCTCCACGATACTTCTAGGTGTGTTTCCTCCATTAACATCCTTAAAGTGACACTAAACTCAGGAGTTAAATCTTAAAAATACATTCAAGTAGTAGTATTATTATTATTATTATACAGGATTTATATAGCGCCAACAGTTTACACAGTACCTTAACTATTAACAAAAATGCAGCTTAGTTGTGCATCACTCAGCTGTAGATCCTCAAATCACCTCTGAATTCATGCCGACACTGTCCTTTTGTTCTGGGGGATAGCTACGTTTGTTTCCCATGGTCCCTGTGTGTGTTGTGCAGTAGCCACTGCTCCAAGCTCACTCCCGGGATGGACTACAATCTCAACACAAAATTAGCTAACTAAACGTGAGATTGTAGTCCATCACAGGAGGGAGCTTGGAGCAGTGGCTACTGCACAACACACCATGGGGACCAAGGGACAGGTCCCAATGGGACACACACAGGGACCAAAAGTAGCCACTGTCCAGAAGGAAGGACAGAATCAGCAACAATTCAGAGATTATATGAGCCGAGTGATACACAAATAAGATACATTATCGTTAATAGTTAGGCTACTTGAATGTATTTTTAAAATTTAACTCCTGAGTTTAGTGTCATTTAACTGAGATTGTAGGTTGCTAGTTGGATACCAATTTGGTATAGATGCAGAGTCTTTGGTTTAAATACATTGGCAGGCAGTTTAATTACTTTTAGAAATCTGAACTGCCTAAACTGTTGAGGGTGCTAAAATGGACCGTGGACCCTGTAAATGCCCTAAAATGGCACTTTGAAATAGCGGAAATAAGGGGGGAAAAAAGGTAATCATTGCAAACTTGCTAAGAGCTGTCAGACTCACAAGATGAATGCTAAAAAGAAAGTAAGAGCCACTCCTTAGGTTGTGTCCTCTGAATCAGTCTAAATGCAAAGTGTTTACATGCGACTGTATTGGATCTCGAAATATTATAAACGTGTGAAAATCAGCTAAGAGAATAACTAGCTAAATGAAGACCTCCTATAAGCATACTTTCCAATGTTCCCATAAATGTATATATATATATATTTTTTTTTTAAAGCAATGCAAGAACACAGAACATAAACCGGCCAATTCAATAGTAACCAACCTCCTCTATTTGCACTATATTTTACAATGGCTTTGTTTAAAGCCCAAACCTGACTCAACTATTTTGTTTCGTTTGGAAAAATTACGCATGACAATTTTTACATTGGAAGCCACAGATGCAATAGAAATATTAAAGCCTATGTCAGCTTTTTATTGCCATCTGTGTCCCTATTGGAGAGATATCTTCTCACTTCCTGTGTCACCTGATTCATCTCTCTGATGGGGACAACGACAATATGAAAAACACATGTTAGTAAAGATGAAGGATTAGAATTTCTGACAAGGTTTTTTTCTTGCTGCCTGTCCCTTTCCATCCTGGTAACAACTGTTACGCCCGTTCCATTTACAGGCATAACAGGGACAGAGAGTGCTGGATAATTTCCCCAATAGGGTCACAGAAATAAAAACCTGACAGAAATGTTAACTCTTCCCAAATCCATTAATAACTAAATGTACATTTGGTCTGGAGCAAGGCTTTAACCTGCGACTGCAGTTGCAACATATGTGATGCCAAACATCAATTGCATCAGCAAAAGGCAGAGCTAAACCCGGGCCCCCATGATTCAGATTCATGAAAAAGACAAACCTCCAGTGCTTTGGTGGATGCTGGGGGTCTCTGAAGTTCCAGGGCAAACATGCCAATACAGAAAGCCAGGTTGTGTAACTCCTGCCGCTCACTCAGCACAGTCAGAAGAAAAGCAGCTTTTGACAAGGTGTTTGTTGCAATCCAAGTCTGCTTGCTTGTGGAAACTTTATTCTTTTTACCCTGCCAGGAAAAGTAAAATGCATGGTAAGCTCAGAGGAAGAAATGTATAAAATGCTCATTTTAACTTGGTAAACATCAGCACGCGTTCTCAAAATGCATGATTTTGTTTTTCGAAGCTAAAGCAAGTCTGACTTGCTTCATCAGAGTTCGGTCATTGAACTCTTTGCATTGAAATTTTGCAGAGAAAGCCACGGCCCCAGACTTCATAAAACAGTAACAAAGTATGCATTTGTGTGCTATAAATAACCAGCACTTTGGAAAAACACACATTTCTGAAATGGTCCTGTTTTCTACCTGTGCTCTAGTTTTAGAAACAGTCAAATAGAGAGTCCCACCGCACTCCTGACTGAGAAGCCCCATACAATGTGGGGGGGTTGTTGAAGTGGCCGCAGACGGCGCCGCCAAATACTTGGAAAACAGAAAAATGGTCACTATCACTCCAGGTTTTCATCAAAACAAAATCCTTTTATTCATTCTCACAGGTCATATCGCCATGCATGGCAACGTTTCGGAACCTGTCCATCAGGCAAACAAAAGTGATAACTGATCTTTATCACTTTTGTTTGACTGATGAAGGGACCGGACAGGTTCCGAAACGTTGCCACGCACGGTGATATGACCTGTGAGAATGAATAAAAGGATTTAGTTTTGATGAAAATCTGGAGTGCTGGTGACCATTTTTCTGTTTTGCTAGTTTTAGAAACATCACCCAATAGTATTCTGCTGCTCACACAGAAGACAAAGCTATAATGGCGGAGTTCTCAAAGCTAAATAAATCACGGCTATGGTATCCAACATTCCCCACATTATAACGAAAGCCAGAATAACTCCTCAAGTGTACAGTACGATCATCTTTGGCTTCTAAAAATTGGCATAGTTGTATTGGCTGTGAGAGATCTGGCTCCAGAATTTCCTACAAATACAATTCCTGCCCAAATAACTTGAACCCCGCTGTTATTTTGGCACACTTAACACACCTTAAAATGTTATTCAAAAGCTAACAGTCATTTACTGATCTCTAACCTCAAATGAACCCTTAAGCTAAACTCCACAGAAGGATAAAAGCAGCACGAGTTCATGTAGATATGCGTTCAATAAGAAAATGCAACTAGTAGTTCAAGTGAGTGAGTTTGACTTGATATCAGCCTTTTACAATCCCATGTGCAGCCGAGTTCAGACTGGAAGGGGGGAGACCAGCACAAAGAGCCACTTAGTTGTGCTGCAGTGCTTATGTGCTGACAGAAGGGGAGAGCAGAATGAGAGAGATAAGCCATTTAATCTGCCTCTTCTTCTTTGTCAAACTACCGACTAGGGGCTGGGGACAAGGCCTAGTTGTATTTCTTAACTGCCAGACAAAAAAGGCAAGCCCCAATGCTGGTTGTGCCGTCTTAGAAGGACTGTGTAAATCTCAGGAAGAAATACAAATCTTTTGTCATGTAAACAGCTCTCATATATGTATTTCATCTGTTTATTTGCCTGTTTGCATGGTGTTCAGCTTTAAACCTAGCCCTAAGGAAATACTGCATTTCATATCCTCCTAAACTGTTTCAGCAAGGCAGTCCAGTGACAAGAAAAAAATGGCCATCTACACTAGGCCAAAGTCAGAACCAAATCTTTACCCTAAACCTCTAGTACAGTTTTGCGATCATGCCAATAAAGCCAATTAGGGATCATTCACATGGCCAGAAGAGCATTTCGGACCTATTTCTCCGCCCAGTAGATACAGGTACATCATACAGCCGTTGCCAACCAGCCTGTATAAATTCAATGACAGGCTGACAGATGCTATATCTGTAAGCATATAATATATACATTGTATGACACATTGCCCAGAACACAGACACTCTGCATTTGGAGCAGCATATACATCCCTCTATGCAGTTACCACTCAGATGTGCATACTATATGGGCACAGCCGAAGCATCCGTCAGCCTGTCATGTTATTTGTACAGGTTTGCTGGCTGTGGCTATACACTGCACCTATTAAAATATTTGTCCACACACCTTAAAAGCTTCAAAATGTTGTCTTTAGTGACGTTCTTGCAGCATGAAGTGAAATTGCAATTTGCATTCAGAACCACGTAGGGTCTCTATATAAGGCAAAGTGTTACTTTGCCTGACAAAGAGACCTTGTTTGGTTCAAAAGCATCGCAGTTTTACGTCATTCTAGAGGAACATCAATAAAGTCACAATTTTGAAGCTTTAAGGTGTGCAGAAAACAAATATATGGTGTGCAAAGAAGACATTACCATGATTTGTACGCTGGCCCTATGACTCTTGGGTGGCGAAATGTGCCCAATTTTAGGCTGTACGGCCCTCTTGCAGTGGTGTGCATGAGCCCTAACAGGGGAATCAGCGATGATAGTTGTCACACTGAATATGTAATTCTACAAATAAAATGTAATTAAACTTTTGTTGTATTTAGCTCACAAAATTATTAGCACCAAAAAAAACTGCATCCAAATATTCATCGCCAAATCAAAGGACCCATTTGCAGACAGAATTTAGGATAAACTTAGAAAAGTTGTTTCGAGACTAGCATATTGTACAATATAAGTCAGTTTATAAAATGTTTGTAATTGCAGTAAAAAGACTCCCGTCAAAGCTGATCAGATCTCTTATAAGCTGCCACTGTTCATTTTCAGCAAGTGTTACCTATTCATAGTGCAGAAGATGGTCAGGTACCTTTCTACCAATTCACTAACAAAAAGTGGTCAGGGCTCTCTTGTGGGTACCCTACCACCAATCTGTTGTTTTGTACCCCGAGATGCTCCCCTCCATCGTTGCGCGGCTGTGTGTCCCTCAGGGAGGTGGAAACGTAGCCTATACAGGGGAAAGGACCCTTATATGCCTCATTCAGTGATTCTTCTCTATACCAATGACTTGCATGTCTTAGATTTTATGTGGCGGAAGTTCCATTGGGATCTGTATAGCCCTAGGATTGCGAGGCAAGTGTGTTTTTTTTGTTTGGTTTTTGTTTTATGCACCTATGTGTCTTGTAAGGATGTTTCCGTGAAACTTTCTTAATAAAAATTGTTTATAAAAAGTGGGCAGGGCTGATAACATTGCTTGAGATAATACTACAGAGTACGCAGAAGAGCTCCAGATTTATAAAAGGATCAGCAGGTTGTTTTTTTTATTTATTGACCAGATATAATAAAAATGCTTTCAGTGGAATATTTAACAGATCAAAAGAGAGCAAATACAAGAGATGTTCATTGTTAGGGTTTACATATACTTTAGGCCTAGTTGTATTACTGGATGCTTCACTTGGCTTGTGTGTCTGTACCATATGATATTTAATATTCAGAAAGTTGCGTTCTTTACCTTAGTCGGAGGCTGCTCCACCTTCAGGTCAGGTGGGTTAGCCAACAGATCCTGGGCTAGCTCCACTGTAAGACGACAAGCTTCATTACCATATCCATGAGCATACAAGGCTTCAGCACAAGCAAAAAGTACCTGAAAACAAGAGACAATCATGCAATTGATTACTACAATGAACTGACAGGGAATTGCCATGATATTCCAGGGCAAGCTGCTGCTTACACTGATTAGTCTTACCATGGCATAGGATAAATAATCAGCCAACTACTCTGACACATTATGAAGTTGTTTAAGAAAATTATCTTTAGAAATGCATCTAAATTCATAATTCTTAAGGTGCCCATACACTGGCTGAATTTCGTACAGATTTTAATGTACCGGCTGAAATTCGGCCAGTGTATGGGGCTGTCGGCTCCCTTTCAGCTGATCGTAGGAGCCGGCTGGAAAATCTCCATACGATCAGTGCCAGCAGCCAAAGAGCTGCCCCGCTCTGATCGGGTATTCTGACAGATGGTGGTGGAACCTGTCGGAATACAATGCACGCAGCGACTATTTCTTGATCAACACACTGTTTGTGTTGATGGAGGAATCGCATCACATTCTTTCGTTCAGCCCACAGATTGAACAAAAGAAATTGACAGGTGTATGGGCAGCTTGAGGCTGGCCTTGCACAATCTGATGCTGCTCTGATTCAAACATTGACTACGTCCATACAGACCTTTTTCATCATGCTCATCAAATGCCTGTAAGACAATTCTTACTTTTTGCAAGGAGGGTAGGAAGGGAGAGTATTAAACACATGTGCATGGCTTCTGCTCATAAGCAGAGTTGCAATGTACAATCAGACAGGTAGATGTCTCACCACCCATCTTTCTAGTGAAACTACAACCCATATACAGGTACCCTAGGTCTTTTTATGGGCAACGGTTACATAGTGTATTGCCTAAAATGAACCTGACCTTGCTAAAATGCTCGAATATACAGGTGCTACCCAGGTTAATGTTCAAATCAAACCCTGTGGATCTCCCCTGTATCCTAGACCCAGGTTGTAAAAGGGCCCTTGACTTTTGCCATTGTTTAGATGATTTCCCCATCCCCTCGGAGCGTTAAGCCTTGCCTACTATAATTCACTTGTCAAATAGCAGTGTTTCAGAGGGCAGTATAGGCTCTGGCATTTCAAATGTATGATGGGGGAAGAGCTTGGCACCATGGAGCTTAAAGCCCAACTTTAAAAAGCTCAGCATCAGAAGCCTAAAAACCTACAATGTTGTTTTTTCTTTTGCTTTGGATAGAGAGAAAATGTTAAAATGTGTCTGTCCAGGACTCGACTTATCCATTATTAAACTAAAAAGGTAAAATGCTTTATAAATCAGATCTTGGTAAATTAATGAATCAATACTACATTAAAGGATTACCTCCATTCTATTCTCCTGGTCAAGAGGCTTTATTCCTGCAAATATATCTTGCTCTTCTTCTGTCCCCTCATCTACCTTCTCATCTTCATTCTTAGCTGCCTCTTGAGGGTTTACATAGTAAGCCTGATAGTCATCTTCTTCCTCACCCTTTTCACGGTTCTCACTTTCTTCTGTGCCTTTGCTTTCCCCTTGAACACCAGCCACCTCTGCATTTTGTGCCACCTCTTTTGGTTTGAGGCTTTTACCTTCCACATCATCTGCAACAATCAGGTCCTCCTCTCCACTGCAAGCAGAAACTGAAGCTTCTGCTATCAGATCACCTTCAGCCTTAGGCATTGCTTGATTGGTAGTGACTGAAGGCTCCAGGTTCTCCGCATAATATACACCTCCTTCATCCTCAAAGTTGTCTCGATACCTCCTACTTAGAGGGGATTCTATGAAGCTAAAGGTATTGCTGGCTTCAGCTCCAAGCGCCATGCTGCTATCATCAAGACTCATTTCAGCCATGTCTGGCTCCAATGAACTGTCTTCACTGCTCATTCGACGCTTGCCGCTGTGCTTATTGGCCATACACTTACTTGCTGGCATCTTTGTTTTGTTAACGGTGGACTTGTATATGTTCTTCTCTCCCCCTTCTGCAGAAAGCCGTCTTAAAACTCTTTGAGGTACTTCAGAAGCCACTTTCCTCTTTGCCACAAGCTCCTTTGGGCGTACCGACATTTCCTGAGAAGAGGGACGTGATCTGTCTCCAAAAAGCAGGCAACTCTCATGCCCTTGCGCCCGACCACCTTCACACACAGCCTCTGTGCACTGAAGTCGGCAGCTTCTCTGTTGAAAGGCTTTAACCCAGGAGAAAGAGTTCTTTTTGTCAGTGCTGCAGTAAGTGATTCCGGGGATGGGGTATGCTTGTTCCCAATTGAAATAACATGCCTCCACTGCCGGTTTGAAGCCCTGGAAGAGTTTATCCAAGGACTTTTTGTGTTGACCCCTCTTAACATTTTCAATCACTTTTAGCTGCCACTGACGTAGCTGGGCGCAAAGATCTCTCCGTCTACAGAGCAAATGAACAACAAAGTATGACGTAAAACTGTGATAATGTTCAATACAGAGACAACATCACTATAAAGGTGAAACAAGTCATACTAAAAAGTGTATCTATACACAGGAGCAAATATTTAATAAATTGCATCTTACCAGTCCTTGAGTGTGCATGTAGTATTAGTTTTCTTTTTTCAAGCTTTTATACTTATGGTGATCCGAACAGCAACACAGTTCCTGTCCTAGGGTGACAACACTCATTTAACCTACTGTATTTAGGGAGGAGCAGTATTTCCACCATAGGACAGGAAGCGTGTTAGGACTAAAAAAAACACCTCCCGGTATTCTCAATTACAATAAATAGGGAAGCGTGTCCTGTAGTTTAGAGAGAAGTCGGGCAGGCCTGATAATAATGCCTGAGCAGCACTGATAGCTCAACAAAGTTAGAGGTTCACTGGATTTTCGGCAGGAACAGCTGGTATTTTTTTGTAACCGATATAACAAAATGCTTTTAAGAGTATATTTAAAAGACCAAAATAAATATGAAAATATGAGAAGTTCATTGTTAGGGTTTACATACACTTTATGTATTTCACATTGTTTAGCTCTTTCACAATCAAAATCAAAATATATGGTTTAAAAAGACACAAAAGACGGGAGAAAATGAAAACACCCTGTCCCTACTACTAAGCCTTCACAAAATAATAGAAACATTACCTGCACTAGTAAAAGTCTGCAAATAACAGCTATTTATAGTAACTATGCATGTGGCATGTCTGATAATCTCATGACGGAGCACAAAAACTGAATGACTGAGGTGCTGCTTCCAGAAAATATCTGTTTAATGGCATGTACCAAAGCAAGAGGCTGTCACACATTGACAGCATTGAATCAAATCGATATGATAGAAGCACAAGAGCGCAATGACCATGCAAATACATTGTTGTAGAGACTGCTGTCTCTATATCAGAAACCAAGGAAGGACTTACTTGTGGATCCTGGGGATAAGACGAGGAGTGGCCCTGGTGGAAGATCACAATGGCCTGTGCGGTCCTCCTCACTGTGGATGTGTGGACATGCTTCTTTGTCGAGCTTGAGAAAGAGGGCTTCCTTGAAACGCGTTGTTCTTTTGTTTCCCCAAACCTTCAACAACCATATAATTTCTTTCTGGCCGCCTACCGGCCAGACATTACTGCCTCCTACACCACTGTCACATGGTTCGGATGCCACCCACTCCACACATCCACAGTGAGGAGGACCGCACAGACCATTGTGATCTTCCACCAGGGCCACTCCTCGTCTTATCCCCAGGATCCACAAGTAAGTCCTTCTTTGATTTCTGATATAGAGACAGGCAGTCTCTACAACAATGTATTTGTATGGTCGTTGCGCTCTTGTGCTTCCATCGTAGTTTTCACAGGCATTCTCCTCCTGGTTCTTAGAGCAGCATACCGCACATCCTACACACCACACTTAGCATCGTTCTGAGAGCGATGTTTATTGTTTTTTGATCAAATCAATATGCAGTTTGAAGCTGTGTTTGCACCTTGAGCTAAAATGAGATTCAGAGAGTACTAGAGAAAGAGATAGGCAGACAGACAAACCGAAAAGACAGACAGACAGACAGAAGCTTGGGAGGAAACTAAACCCAATACATTACACTAAATTCATTTTGGAAATATACATTTCAACATGCAAATTAGGACTTGCTTACCTTTGAGGACTGATGGTAGGATCTAGAACGGCCAGCCTCCAGAGGACAACCATTTCATCACACATACTAGCACATGCATGAGCGGCAACTTCTGACTGGCCATTACTGCGACCAGTATGGCCACTTGCACTGCTGTGAGAGGCTGAAGTACGCACATTGTACCACCACCCTGTAATCTACAAAGGAAACAAGAATTAAAATAGTGTACTTATAAAACAAGCTCACAATTATAAAATAGCGTTTTTGTACATACTGTATTTACGCATTGAATCAGAAAGCCTATTAAAAACATTTCACATTTAGCCTTTTGTAGGCAGCACATGGCCGATGCAAAGCTAGTACTCCAGGGCTTCAGATACCATGCATGAATAACAGGATGTCAGTATATGCAGATATACAGCTGAAGCAGTTGGAGCAGGGACACAATCCTCTGTAGGAGCAAGCACAAGTGCAGAGCTTGGGCTTTCTTATTACAAATTCCAGCATCTAAAACAGAACTTCAGCTAGAGTGGTAAAGCAGGCACACTTCCTGCCTGTGGGAGGTGTCTGCAGAAAATCTTCCACAAGGGATACCTGTTTCAGTGTTAACTGTCTAATGCTGACAACACAATGCTCTAATTTCAGCCAAGTGCTGCTGACCCTCAGTGTGCCACACACTGCTCGACTTTTGTCAAAAGAGCCGGTCCATCCACCGCTGTCAGAGTAAAACAGCCTGGCGAAGGAGGGACAATGGAGCGTTTTTTTGTGTATGGCCAATTTACATTCTGGGAAAAACTACTGACCCTTTTTCACGCAAGAGGCCAGACCCTGAATAACATTTCTAAACTGGCACTATTCTATATTTCTGGATCCTCCTTCATTTTCCCCGTCAGTCACCTAAATGATTACTCCATACCATAGGCATAATCAAACGGTCCCTACTAAAACCGAGTGGGCATGTATAATAAAAAAAGTAAGTGTAGCTGATCACTGAAAACCTATGAATGCTGAATAAATTAATTTGCATGTCAATCTCCTGGACTGGCCTGTTCCTAGCAGCCAACAAACATCCTGGAAGCCTTTTAGTTATCAAAGAGCAAATGTTTTCTAACTTAGCAAGGGACTTATCTCCCTTCCCTGTTCACCCAAATGCTTTGTCTCTTTTTCACTTCTGTCTTCCTATTGTCTGATCTTATACCAACTTCCTATCCTTTCTCCTTTATAAAAATATTTTACCATGGGAAGAGACTTAAATCAAATACCGTCACTTCAGGGGGAAAAGGTGTAATGTATTATCATAACAACTGTTTGAAGGGCATTAAGGCGGCACTTTCAATTTAAACTTTCCCAGTGCCGCACACCAGAACACACAGACAGACGTGGTGCACTAAAATGTATGCGCATGGTGGGACGTACCATTTAAAATGAAGAGCACTGCAAGATCTGTACATAGTTCAATGCTTTACCATACAATAGCTTGTAAAGAGTCAACCAAACATGAACTCAGGTGCATGAAGCTTGCATTTGAAATGTATTTGAGATGCTTCTGATTGCCTTCTAAGCTGCTTCTGCATTTCCATTGGCCTGAATAGGGAGAAAAGTAATTCTGACACATACACATGCCGTTTGTGATGCTTTCTAGCACATGAGCCATACCTGCTCATAAGTGAGACACTGATCTGTAAGGATCTCAAGTAAAGGGGCAGCATTGGTGTCCCGTCTCTTGAACATCTCCCGAACAATTGACAAAAGGTTCCAGATACCTTCAGGCTCCCGTCCTCGTAAAGGGCGCAAGAGACAAGCCCATTCTGCTGCAGCTGGGGGCTCAGTAGATGAGAGGTACATGGAGTTGACATCGCTGTTGAGGGCAACAAAGTAAACATTCTATTTGAAAAGACCACTGAAACAGTCCCTGTTTTACAAACTGTGTTAGCAGATGATAGTTTTAACATAATAGAAAGGTGTTATCCATTCATAGGTTGCTGAAATAAGTAGCTCACATATAAATATGCAATGTATTTTTTTTTTATCTGGCTAGTGTGTATAATTAATATTGTGATGCTTGCTGAATATTTCTGAAAATACCTGAAAACAACAGGAGAAGGGCCACAGAACTTATGAAGTGTCTTCTTGATGTTATCACTCAAAGTGGATTCATCCAGGTACCAGGTGCTCTGGTCAGATGCAGAGGGTCCGGCAGTGGGGTCTGGAATACAGAGTCGGTTTTCAAGTTAGTAAGCCACATTTAAATGAATGTGAATACTCAGTCCTCTATTCTTGTCTGGCCTATATCATTGTGCCATGGAATCACAATTCTAGAATTCCCCCCTTGCCGGTTACTGTTCAGTATATATTCAGTCCCCCCTGTTTTACACTATTACTTTTGGCTGTGCTGCAAGACTTAGAAATTACTTCTTGGCAATAATGGATGACAGAAGAAAACAGCAACACACACAGTTTCCACACAGATATACAAGAATTCCATATTGCTGAGGATACCTGGTGCACCACACACTGTATTAATGGCAGTTGATTGAGAAGAGAGCAGTTCATCCAGAAGACGTTGAGCAGTGGGGAGGATCTAAGTAAAAAGAAAATCAAACAAGCGACAAATTACTAAGGGCCTGTGCCAATGCATGCCAATGGGCTTGTGTTGTTTCAAGAGGGTTTTTTCATTTCCATCCAAATTTATAAGAATACAAAACTTGCTTAAAGCAGGTCAAATGCACTTGTCAATGAATTGTGAATGGTCTCAGAAGTATCCTAAATTGAGGTCATCGATAATACGAAATCACCTGCACTCCATACAGCGTACAGACCTTGAGTAAGAGGTTGGTGCTTGAAGTGACAACACGGATGGCGCAGTGTCAGAGGCAGTCCATAATAGAAGTCACCAGCACTCGATGATATATGCAAGAAGTAAAGCACTTTTTATTCGATTGTCACATGCGTCAAACAGCCAACGTTTAGGGGCCACGCAGGGTCCCTTCTTCTGGGCGACAAAATGGCACCAGGTCGCCCAGAAGTGCTTTACTTCTTGCACATATCATCGAGTGCTGGTGACTTCTATTATGGACTAAATTGAGGTCAAACTGATGCTATTGATGCAAGCCCAAAACCTATCCACACAGGCCTTTCAAGTGTATTTCCACTTTTGCAGCCACAATTGACAACTATCTTTGTTATGTGTTCCTAATTACACAGCATATCCAAAAATATTTTTGACAAAAATAGTTCTTACCTTTGAGACTGTTGGAGTTGCGGGACTTTGCAAATTTCTCAGTTTCAGTAACAGGAAACTCTGACTGTCCTAATAGAAAGACTTAGGACAGACTGAGCCCCCCTCATTAACATACGTTTTCAGGTCTTTAACCCCTTGTTAGGACAGACAGTCCTGCACATCTAATTTATAAGTAATGATGAAATCTGCCAGCACAGTACAGACAGAGATACAATTATTTGGAAAAAAAAAACTCCGCAGTGAGAGCTTTTTCAGTCCTGGAATTAGCAGGAAGAGCATTAAAAAAAAGGGTACGCTGCACATTTTAAATATTTTTTTAAAGTTATCCTATGTGAATCAGAACATGTAACAAATATAAAGTAGTTGTTATCCCAATTTGGCTGCAAAAGTGCAAATACATTTCAAAACAGTTGCCTAATACTGAATGGAAAGAAACTAAACATACCCAAGCATAGATATACATGTCACATGTGCACAAAACTGTATACTCACTTGTTGTGGCAGTTCACTGATAAGATACTGGGCAAACTTTTGCAGCTGATCCCTCTGCAGACGTGATAAGGATTCTGAAACTGGGGCTCGTAAACAGACTGCTGATGCCTGTGGGGAGTAGAATTACACAGATACTTCAGATCATTTATGAAGCTATAAAAAAAACATTAAAAAACCTGACTTATTTAAGATAAATTGTGAGGCATATACAAGATGTACAAGTGTCCTCTTATGAACTTAACATACTAAACCAAAAGAAAACAAAACCCCCAAAACGTCAAATAAATACATTTATAAACAGGAATCCTTGGATTAAAAGAGAACTAAAGCCAAACCTTTTTTCTGGCATTAGTCCTCTTTTGGGTCACAGGAGGACATTTACTAATGTCCTCCTGTGACCCACAGTCAGCATCTAGTAGACTACTAGCTGCCATTTGCTGACAGTGCAGAGCCACGGTGCAGCTGGGGAACATCCCAACAATGTGGTCAGGATACAACCCGTTGCCTGATTGACAGCTGGCTCTGTCTCTCTGCCTGGCTGTGCCCTGTCCCTCAATGAGCTGAGTGATCAGTGGTTCATGATTGCTCAGCTCTTGATCTTTATATACGGGTCTAAGTATTGGGAAGAGTACATTTTACTCTCCCAATGTTTCTGCTTTAATTATATTAGAATTGCAAAAATGCTTTATGCACAAAATAAAATGTTCAATTCTGAAAGGTTTGGGATGAAAAGGTATGGGTCCTCTTTAATACAAACCAACAGAACTAACCTGTTTAGTTATTATTTGGAACGGGTTATTTTTATAGATAGCTAACCTTTCATTGTCATAGGCCTACATGCTGGCAATTCCTAATACCACTTATATTCTTCCTCATTCAAACTTACTGTCACAGAAAAATATTGCTCAGTCTACCTTGTCTATGCACATAGCGGAAATGCGATATTTGAAAGCCTTCTGTAGTTTACCAGTTTAATTCTATAGTCTCTCTCTATACCAAAACTCCTTGCTTGGGTACAGATGTGACATACTTGTGACTGAATCAGAGATGGCTACATTAGTATAATCACAGCATGTATGGATACATGTATTGCATTTCAATGGTACTGGAGGGACAAGGTGCACATATTCCAATCCCTTTCAAACTGTACAAAGTGGTGAAAGTTGTATTCAAGCCTCCCCCTTACTACAAGTTACGAACATTGTGAATCCGAAAGAGGCAGAGGGCAACAACGTGGGAACACCACTTGGCTCCAGCTCCACAGGTACAACTGCATGATGTAATTCGGCACCGGTCAAACATCACGGCTACATTGTAGGCCCCTTTTGGAGGCAGCATTTGAGGTGGTACTACCGTAGCACTCAAGTGGAAACCTGCAAAGAGTAGAAATACTTACAATTGTATGGTAGATGTATTATATAAAACAAAACGTTAAGCCCCACAAGCTAAATATTAATAGCCCAAATCCAGCCCCTGATTTGGCAACACCAAGTCTAATTGTCTTCTTTGTTATGCACAATTTGTGAGAAACTGAGCTCCTCCGTCCTTCGTCTTATCGGCCAAGTCACAAGAGACATGTACTGGCATAAAAGGGGAACATTTGCAGATCTGTCCACACTGATTATCTAAATAATGGCACTTAATCAAGATTGTGTTGGAGACACAGTTGCCGTAAGTTTTAAATGACCTGGGCATTAAACACATACAAATGCACGCAGCATTAAATCATACATCACTAGGGATGGAGCATGATGAGTCTCCTCCACCAAAGTCTGACAGGTCTACAGAGATGCTGAGAACGTGATAAATGCACCACACCAATCATCATAGAGAGTCTGTGGGGTTGTTTTAATTAGTTCATATCAGGGTAGAATACAACCAAGGTGTTTCAAGGGCTCTGACACTTCCCCTTCATCAGGACTTTAGACCAGTATGGACTTTGAATGGCTGGACTCTATGAGGAAACAGTAAACAGATGTTGTAACTGACATTTGTCAGATGCTGTATCACTGTAGCCATCATGAAATACAAAAAAGTCTAATAAGATATCCAGCAATGTTGTCAATTCAACAGCAATGTAAAATTTGCTTTTTTTTTTATTGCATCAACTGGTAGGACCTCAAAAAGCACAGAATAAATTAGCTTTATGTTTATAATTAAATTGAAGGCAAGCAGACTACCCAACCTGACTGTCTTTGTGTTTTTTTTGCTTTGAAACCTGGTGTCAAATTCTCACATACAGTTATGTGAAACAGTAACTACACCCCAGGGAAATCATTGACTTTAACATATTTAAATGAAGATCTAATGTTTGCCGGTTCAAACAGTGCCTACAGATGAGATGATAAAAATTGAACAAATGACACATAAATTTGACATGGCCTATTTATTCTCATAATCTAAATTAATGAAAATACAGTTAATGTGACAAAAAGTAAGTACACCCCCAACATTTACCAGCCCTTCATATTTACAAAATTAGAAAATGGGTGTTAGGTGTCAATGACTAGACTCTCTGTGTGGAGTAGGCAGGTGGAAACCTGTCTTAGTTAAACCTCATATACATAGGGGTCTGGTGTTCTCTTTGCTCTTGATGTGTGTTGGTGTCATCATGCCAATAACAAAAGTGCTCTCTAAGGCATGAAGTAAAGAATGTTGTGGAGGTCTATAAGAGTCTAACAAAGGATTAAACAAGATCACCAAATTATTTGTAATCAAACATTCCCCTGTATGGAAAATAATCTACAACTGCTAAAAATTGTCCAGAACTGGCCAACTCAGCAAGTTCAGCCCAAGATCTGACTGTTTGATACTAAATAACAAAAAAAGTCTCCAAGAAGTCTAAAATGTCTTTGCAACATCTGCAGGTAACTCTTGGGACAGTTGGTCTCAAAGTGCATGCATCTACAATCAGAAAAAGGTTGCACCAATTGAATTCACATGGGAGGTTTGCCAGGAAGAAGCCATTGCTGTCCAAAAGAAAACATTAGAATAAGATTACAGTTTGCCATTGAGCATTTAGGCAAAAACTCAAAAAGAAGAAAAGAGTCATGGACTGGCCTAGTCAAAGCCCTGATACAAATCCCTTTGAAATGTTGGGGGGGAGGCGGGGGGGATTTGAAAAGGGCAGTTCATGCAAGGAAACCCAAGCCAAAATTTCACCAAGTCCATGCCAGTGACTGGAGGGTAGTTATGCAAAATGCCTACAGCTTCTGAGGCCAAGGGGGCACTTACTTACCACAATACATTACATCTACTGATATTGTTGCTGAATGAATGACTGAAAAGGCTCATTCTAATTGTGTATCACCTTAATCTGGAGGCACTGTTTGAATGAATATCTAATATTTGTCTGGCTCAAATGACTATTAAAGAGCACAGATTACTTGACAAATGTGTTTATGTTACGTATTTTCCATATCGTTTCTGTGATACGTATCCACAGACTTCATCATTTGTATGACTTAAAATAGCAAGCGAGGAGCTATGACTCATCTTTGGCCTTTCCACACATACTCCCGGTGCAGAAGGTTATTTTTACGAAGCGGACAGCGACTATAAAAGAATACCCATGCACTACAAAACAGTCTAAAGCAAACGCAGATTTAAATGACTAAAGAAGACTTGTTATTTAACGAACCACACCACTTAATTAGAAAGAAGCTGTCACTTTGCCCTTTCATGGTGATAGTCCTACCTCCCATTCATACTCCCCCATCACCCCACTCCTTCAGATCTCTCAATTCGTTGCTCTAACAGAGCAGGTCTTTCAAGAAAGGGGAGAATATGTGACCTTACCCATGCGACAGGGTTTGGGCTAAAGCAGCCAATCACCAGGCCTGAACAATGTCATGTGTGGTGGGCAGTGACATCATCCACTCAGGTAAGCTCTATTATCATCCAACACCAGAGCTTACTCAGGGTTGACTCCTGCAGCGGTAAGAAGTATGGCAGTCTTAGTATACTTTGCTAGAGTGGGGGGTGACCTATCAGGAGACACTGTCACTGTTCCCTGAATGGGCAGGTGGAGAACTCTGCCTCGGTTTCAGAATCTTTTAAAATAGCATCCATAGTAAGACTGAGATCAGCCGCCAGTTCAATGCCATTATGAAACTGAAAACCATAGGCATCTTTTTAAACTATCAGTAAGGATAAACTCCTATTTACCAATCTGTAGAGGATCCTTGACAGCTCTCATGCGAAATAGCTGCTCTCCCCTCTGGAACTCATCAGCGCTTCCATTTGCCAAGCAGGAGTAAAGCCTGTAGAAATGTGAAGGAAAAAACAATCTAGAACTTTCCTCAAAAAGTTATACTGCAAGCTTCAGCCTCTACCTTTACCCATTATCCTACATATGTCCAGCACTTGTTATGATTATGCTGCAATGACCTTATGGATCTCACTAAGGATCATAGAGTAGGGAAATGAAACATATAAATACTGTTACTTGTTGACAAATAGATGCATCAAAAAAACCTAAACAAAACTTATACATTCATCCTTTTCCAGTGGTAAAAGAAGACAAGAATGACAGTCTGAAAGAACTGGGGTATAGTTTGGATATGGTGTAAATGTTTGACCATTTCCAATGTTAAATTCCAGAAGAACATCTCTGTCTAGCAGAATATTTTCTAATCATACCCAGCATCAATTGAACAGGTAGAGAACTGGCTTCATTAGACCCTTCTAGTACAGCAGAAGAAGACACGATCATGGCTAATACAAGTGATCTGGGTGGCTATACAGCCTCGAAGGCCGGTGTATCCGCTGTCGCCCAGCCACAACCCAGCACAGGTTGACGATAGTGGTCTGGACAGAACCGCCACTGAGTCCACACATACAGCAGTGACGTGTTTTACTGCATCAGATCAATGTACGTCACCACTAGGACACACAGAAAACAACTGTTGTGCCCTGTTCCTGCTACAATGCGGGTGTAATGGGCGGTTCACTGTGCTGCAGAAAAATGCAGCATGCCACCAGAGGTCACTGCACAGCGGCGCAGCACACCACACCACGCTGCTGTGCAGTGACCTGAACGGAGTGTACGCATTGTACACTACTAAGAAGGTTAAAACAAAAAAAAGAAAGAAAGAAAAAATGTGAACAGTGTCAGCTTCGGCAGTGTGAAATACAACGCATACTGCTGGTGCTGTCGCAATATACGCAGCGTTTTAGTGGGCGGGGTATAGTAAACCAGCCCTTTGGGATTTCAGACCAGCTTAAAGTGACATTAAAGGATAACCCCCCCCAATGTTAGTGTAGTGTAGTGTTAGTGTACTTACCTTAAATCATGCCTCTTAATCCGATCACCTTCTTCTTTAGTGTAGTTTTCAGATGTCCCTCCAGCGTTGGTGCGGGTCTCCGATCCAGCGCCGACTCCTCTGTCCTCCTCTTCTCTGATGTCCCAGGGAGCCTGTGCGGGTGCATGCTGCTCCATAAACTTACCGTGCGTCTCTCCTCGTCTCCCGGCCGAACATCTGAACTGCGCATGCACCCGTCCCAAGATCCTTTCCGGCCGCCCGAGACTCCTCAGATGTTCGGACGGGAGCGTGCGGCGCAGACACAGGTAAGTTTAAACCTGTTTGAAAAGGTTTTTTGTTTTTTTAAAGTTTTTGCTTATATCTACTGCTTGCTAGCAGAAGATATATGCAAAAATTGCTGAGGTTTTAACCCTTTCGCTGCCAAGGACGTATGGCATATGGACCTACAAAAGTGCTTCCAGCTGGCCAGCTCCGACCTGGCATTTACAGTTCTACTATAAGCTGATGGTCGCTTTAGCGACCATCAGCTTATAGTAGAACTGTTCAGCAGACTGTCCCCTTTAAATTAATAGCTGTCATCAGCGGCTCACAAGCCGCTGATGACTGCTATTATCAAAAATACCATGGATGGGATGGGATGAGAGACTCCATGGATCCCCGCTGCTTGTAGGGTC